>NC_090911.1:10623241-10648814 GCF_040956055.1 Brachionichthys hirsutus | reverse complement strand
TCTGCTTACCTTCGGTTCTAAACGAGTTCCTCTTCGTGCCTGTGTTGCATCATGACCCAGAGGCTTGGAAGGGATTCCCAGACGCATAAATACTTTCACTTTAAAGCTTACGGTAACTTGAGGCGTGTGATCTCTTGAAAACCAAAGTGTCCAGGTTCCGGTCTGCCGCAGGTGGAACGTTTGCTTTTACTGCTTCGCTGTAGGGGGGGGGGACATGAGAACTGCTCTGACACATGCGATTTGTCATACTGTCGTTTGTTCTCTGAGCTCTAACAGCTCTTGTGTGCTCAGAAGCTATCATTTAGCCTAAGTCACCGGGACGAGTGACAGCTGGAGCGCCGGGATCTGCTCATCCTGCTCATCAAAGCCACGTTGCCGAATCTGGCTCTGCTCCCGTCCCTTCTCTGGATCGTGCCCTCCATATCAAGGCGACAGATTACAAATGAGATTTTATTACCTCGTTTGTTTCCGTGTGGTTTTGGTGTAAACTCACTCAAAATATGGAAAACCATTAAGCACTCGGAGATCGCAGACCCTCCGCCAGGGCAGCTCGTTCCCCCTCCTGAGTGGATTTACACTCCACATTGTGATCTGGATCAGCACCGAAATGTTCCAGATTGTTCTCGCTATCTTTATACACCAACCGTGAAAAGTAAAAGCGAATCGGAGTTGATGATAACGGCGTTTTACTGACGTTTGAAGCTGTAAATGGGATTTTCAATGACATTTTTTTATATTGATTGGTGTCTGTCTTCTGATCTTAGGACCGTAAGTTACTAGCGACGCGCAGCAGATGCTTCAGGACAGCAAGACGAAGATCGAGTTCATCCGGATGCAGATCCTCAAGGCCAGCCAGGCCAACGAGTTGAGCTTCGACAACGACCTGATGGGTGAGCCGAGCCTCTGGCCATCGATCGCCGGGGTGACCGTCTCTGGTCTAAAATGAAGGAACCCCTCCATGTGCCCCCCCCCCCCCCCCAGACAAGCCCATCATCAGCCCGCTGGACCTGCGGGTGGAAGAGCTGTGTCACCACGCCAAGATCGAGTCCGCCGTGGCCGAGGGAGCCAAGAAACGTCATGAAACTCCTGGGCTCGGGAAAGGTCACGGAAAAAAAAGCTCATTCGGAGGTTCGGGGATTGTTTCAATCCGGCAGGAGCCGGATTCTCGTCATCCGAGCCCGGAGGCGTCCGTTTATTGATGCGTCCCCTCGTTTCGTCTTCCTTCCTGCTTGTGTTTCAGGCCCAGGCTCGTTTTGATGAGTCCAGTCAAAAGCTCGACCTCCTGCGCTATTCCTTGGAGCAGCGCCTCAACGAGTTGCCGAAGAACCACCCTCGCAGCAGCGGCATCACGGGAAGAGCTGTCCCTGCTGTCCTCCCGGCCCTGAGTCCCAGATCCAGCATCATCGCCACGCAGAACCAGTACAGCACCGTCACCAAGCCCGCCGCGCTCACGGTAAGACGCGGTGGCGGCTATCGATGATCGGCGGATCGGTCTGTGATCGATCGTCTCCTTTCAGGCACGTTGGACGTGAGGCTCATGGGCTGTCAGGATCTTTTGGAAAATGTCCCTGGCCGGTCCAAAGCTGCGTCCGTCCCGCTGCCTGGATGGAGCCCCAGCGAGACGCGCTCCTCCTTCATCAGCCGAGCGAACCGGAACCGCAGCGTGAGTTCCAGAAACCTGACGAAGAGCGAGGAGCTTTCCAGTGAGTAGACCCGGCCTCCTGCGAGCCCACCGCAGCGCGGGACGACTCCGTCTCCAGCGCCGACTGTCTCGCACGTCTCCCCCCAGGTGAGATCAGCGCGGTGTTGAAGCTGGACAACACGGTAGTGGGCCAGACGACCTGGAGGCCCGTCAGCAACCAGGCCTGGGACCAGAAGTTCACGCTGGAGCTGGACCGGGTAGCGCGCTCTCGATCCATGGCGGTGCCGTCGGCCCGGTCCGTCTGGGCGTGTTTCTCATCGGTGTGCGTTTGTGCTTCTGTGTGCCGGTTTGCGTCCTGCAGTCCCGTGAGCTGGAGATCTCCGTGTACTGGCGTGACTGGCGTTCGCTCTGCGCCGTCAAGTTCCTGCGACTGGAGGACTTCCTGGACAACCAGCGTCACGGGATGTGTCTCTACCTGGAGCCGCAGGGGATGCTGTTCGCCGAGGTGCAAACACAAATCCGACACGAGCAAAGTGTTGAAAGGTGCCCCGGGGCTGGTTTCTACGCAGCAGCGGAACAGTCCGTCCATAAAGCAGCTCCCGCAGAGACGTCCGAGGAGACGGCGTCCGTCTCCTCGGACGTCAACGTTTGTCCCCTTTTCTCTAGGTGACGTTTTTCAATCCCGTCATTGAGAGACGACCGAAGCTGCAGAGGCAAAAGAAGATCTTCTCGAAGCAGCAAGGTGTGTGTGTGTGTGTGTGTGTGTGTGTGTGTGTGTGCGCGCGCGTGTGTGTGTGTGTGTGCGTATTTGTGTGTGTGTGTTCTTACACAGGAAAACCATCGTGTGTCTCATAATCCAAATATTCCAGTTAAACTTTATTTGTCTTTTTTCTGTTTGCGCTTTTTCTTCTTCTCATCTTTTCTCTCTCTCTCTCTCTGGCCCCCGCCCCCCCCCCCCCCCCTCTTCACCAGGTAAAACCTTCCTGCGAGCCCCTCAGATGAACATCAACATCGCCACCTGGGGCCGCCTGGTGAGGAGAGCCGTTCCGAACGTCAGCACCAACTCCTTCAGCCCGCAGGCGGCCGACACCGGGCCCAGCAGCCTGCCCGGTTCCCCCTCCCACAGCGGGTACCCCCCCCCCCCCCCCCTCGGCCACACAAGCAGAAAGAAAAGGGCGTCCGCTCTGAAAGAGGCGCCGTTAAAACTGTGTGCCTCTCTTCACACGCAGCGACCCTCTGGTGACCAAGCTGGACTTCGACAGAGAGCCCATCCTCGGACCCAAGCGCTTCCCGGCACCCGACGGCATCCAACAACAACCGCCGGCGCAGGATAAGATTCCCAACAAGGACGAAGTCCAGGTACGGACTTTAATGTCTGTAGATTTATAAAGCGCTGAACTAGAAAAGCAGATCTGGATTGTCATCAAAAGGTTCTACATTGGCCACGTTTATACACCAACCATGAAAAGTAAAAGTGAATCGGAGTATTTTTAACAGTTTTTTAATCCTTAAATGGTTTTCAATGTTAATAATATTTTCCCGACCTCATTCTGGCTCAGATCCAGAAGACATTTATCCAGACGGGTCATATCAGACCCCTTTATGACTGATTTCTGGTGAATGAATTGAATGCAGATTTTTTTCTAAAAGCCTCCATTATCAGTAAATGGGGAAAATCCAGATTATTTTCTATCCAGACGGGTTAGACCATCTTCAGATTTTCTTCATCTGCAGTTTTTCCCGTAATCCAGCTAGCAAACCAACAGCGGCGTCTGAAAACAGAACCTCCTTCTACTCCTGCGGTTCTCGTGACGACACGCCAGACGTAAACAAGTATCTCCGGTTGCGTCGTTGAATTCTAACCGTTCCTGCGTTCCTTCCGCAGGACGCCCTCGCCTCTTTTGACTTCCTGAACAAGAGGAACAGCATAGCGGTGCCGGCGGAGCTGGAGAGACTGGTGGAGCAGGAGATCCAGCATTCGGACCTGGAGATCTCAGCCTTCCAGAAGGATGCCGAGATCAGGTACGAGAGCCGTCTGCTGATTGGAGGAATCGTGACGTGGATGGATTTCACTCATGATGGACGTAAACGCTCCTCCTGTTCCAGGGAAGAAGAGCAGTTCCGCTTCAGCCTCAAGGATTTCAAATGCGTGGCCGTCCTCGGACGCGGTCACTTCGGAAAGGTGCGTTTCATTTCCACACCTGGCTGTCCGGTGGCAGATCATTGTTCTGTGTATTAAAACACCAACAGCTTCTTTTTTTTTTCTTCCCTTCCCAGGTGTTGCTAGCGGAATATAAAAGTACAGGGGAGATGTTCGCCATCAAAGCTCTGAAGAAAGGCGACATCGTGGCGCGCGATGAGGTGGACAGGTAAAGCGCTGTGACGTCATCCATCTTCATATCGGGCTCGCCTGCAACTTCCTCCTCCTCCTCCTCCTCCTCTTCCTCCTTTCTGCCAGCTTGATGTGCGAGAAGAGGATTTTCGAGACGGTCAACAGCGTCCGCCACCCGTTCCTGGTCAACCTGTTTGCGTGTTTCCAGACGCAGGAGCACGTTTGTTTCGTCATGGAGTACGCGGCGGGCGGCGACCTGATGATGCACATCCACGCCGACGTTTTCTCCGAGTCCCGGGCCGTGTGAGTGGCCGCGGCGCCGCTTTTGTCTTTCCGTTTGAGCGGCGGTTCGTAACGAGCCGCGCGTGCGCGTGTGTCTCCGCAGGTTCTACGCCGCCTGCGTCGTTCTGGGTCTGCAGTTTTTACACGACCATAAGATTGTGTACAGGTGAGGAAAGTAAAGGTGGATCCGGTTCTTCTGGTGGCGCCTCGAGCTTTACTCTTTATTTTATTTTATTTTTTACTTGCAGAGATTTGAAGCTGGATAATCTTCTCCTGGATACCGAGGGATACGTAAAGATCGCCGACTTCGGGCTTTGTAAAGAAGGTGAAATAGAAATCCGTGTCGTAACCATTAAACCGACGGCCGCTAACATTCAGGAACCCCCCCCCCCGCCCCCCCCAAGAAACGACGGTCTTTTTCTGTTCTCCTTCCAGGAATGGGTTTCCGGGATCGCACGAGCACGTTCTGCGGGACCCCCGAGTTTTTAGCCCCAGAGGTTTTAACTGAGACGTCGTACACTCGTGCCGTCGACTGGTGGGGGCTGGGCGTCCTGATCTTTGAGATGCTGGTCGGGGAGGTGAGTGCGCCCTCCGCTCAAGAACGTTCGGCGCCTGGAGCGTCGCCGCGGCGCCTCATTTTCGTTGTCTTTCTCACCCACTCTTCGTCAGTCGCCGTTCCCCGGCGACGATGAGGAGGAGGTGTTCGACAGCATCGTCAACGACGAGGTCCGCTACCCGCGGTTCCTCTCGACCGAGGCCATCTCCATCATGAGGAGGGTGTGTAGAGCGACTGGGGGGGGGGGCTGGTGCTTGTTGGCAGTTTGATTTCTTTTTTTATGTTTTCCTGTGCAGCTTTTGAGGAGGAGCCCCGAACGAAGGCTGGGAGCCGGCGAGAAGGACGCGGAGGAGGTGAAGAAGCATCTCTTCTTCAGGGTCAGGAGCCACAAACCTCCATTTCAAATCTTCTCTTTTCCACTTTACGGTCGCTCTTTCGGTGGCGGCGCTTTAAAACGCGCGCTCTGTTTCTTGGTAGAACACGGATTGGAGCGGGCTGCTGGCCAAGAAGGTGAAGCCGCCGTTTGTGCCGACCATTCAGGGCTCCAATGACGTCAGCAACTTCGACGAGGAATTTACCTCCGAGGCGCCGATCCTAACGCCGCCCCGGGAAGCCAGGGCGCTGAACTCTGACGAGCAGAACATGTTCTCTGACTTTGATTACATCGCTGACTGGTGCTAGCCCCCCCGACCCCCCCCCCCCCCACCCACTGTGAACCGACCAACCAGCAAGCGATGGCTGTCGCTCACACCTCCTCTCCTTTGGTGGAGGAGCAGCGGCAAATGTGGCTCCCTGAGCCGCCACACAAAAAACGGCCACCGAGAAGAAACTCCAGAAGTCTCCCGAGGACCCCCCCCCCCCCCCCCCCGACTTATTTTTTTAATACACATGAAGAACTTTTTGAATTATTTTTTTTTATATATATATAAAAAAAGAGCGAAAACAAGTGAAACTCTTGCCAGAGAGCGGAGGAGGAGAGACGCTTCCTCCTCCTCCTCCTCCTCTTCCTCGTCGTGTCTATTGTCTGACCACTGAGAATGTTTTTCATATGAACTCCGAAAAGACGGAAACATCACAATCATGCTATTCAGTGTCACCGTCTCCAGACGTGTACAGATTATATTCAGTCGTGTTTTTTATCGTGTTCTTTCGTTCATTGCGAGGTCCTCTCCATCGCTGTAAGACGTTTATCTCGTGATGAAATTGATCGATCAGCTGCATCCAGCATCTTGACGACGACTACTGCTGCTTCGTGATGTGAAACCCAACGCTTGGTGTCTTTGTGTCCCGCTGAAGCTCTCGGATCAATCGCAAGGAATCATTTAAAATAGGTTGGCCAGCCTGGCGCCCTCTAGTGGTTGTGTAATTCACCTTAAGATGAACTCGGCTTTGGGGAATTCAAAGTGCCGCTTGATGTTTCAGTTTACTTGAAGCACTGAAATCAAACCTTTAACATTCAATCGTTGTTCCCGAGCTGAGTTCAGTTGTCTCGCTTGTTATAAAAAAACATTTTCTTGTTACCTCAAAGCGAGTCTCAGTTACAGCTACCGAAAACCAAATTCATCCACGAAGCAGCAGGATGAGTCTCCACGAGGTTTTAGGACCGATGACGATCAGAGAGACCTTTATCGATGTCAACCCCCCCCCCCCTACAGTTCTGTGATCTGTGTCAAGTGTTCCAGTGCAACCAGCTGACTTCCTGTTGATAAGAAATCACTACAGGGGAGGGCAGGGTATGTTATACATACTGTATGTTCATGTTCACAATTTATCTGAAAGCACTAATTTTTATCCGTTTTAATTATCTGCATTTCTTAAGAATGAAAATAGATTGTACAGTTTTTTTTATTCTTTGCTTGTGCATGTCGGAACAGGCAGAAAAAAAGCTTTATGGATGGTACACCAATACTCACGACTGTTGCGGTTCATCCCGGTGTTTAAAAGAAAAAAACAAAACAGGAATGGCATTTCTTCCGTGTTTGTTGCCCATCATGAATGCACAAATTAAACATTTGTAATATTGACTTGACTTGTATTTGTCCCCCTTGACAGTCAAAACACCTCGGTTTAACCTTTTAATCCCCCTGACCATAAAATATTTTGATATTTAGAAAATTATTCTGGCGCCCCAGTTGAGTTGGTACAAATGCAGTACCTGGCGCTGACAGAAGGGGGCAGCGGCTTTCGGTGCTGAAACGCCGCCGCAGCAAGAAGAAGAGCGGAACTAGTGAAAGTAAACATGACCTCAATTTGACCTGTTTACGTCTCTTTGAAGTTCCTGTGTTTTGTTTAACGTTAAATATGAAACCAGAACAGGAATAATGTAGAAAGTCAGAGTATCAAAAGACGAATTATTAACTTATGCGACATTTGTTGTGAAGGATTTGGCTGCTTGTATCTCTCCGTCATTTTTATGTTGACAAAAAAACGGACGTGGTGCAAAAAAAATATCATTTCAGCGTGTGCATTTTACATTTAAACATTGTTGCCTACTGGTTTTTAAATATCACACCAGTTCGGACTGGAAATACCCGCCGCTCCATAAATAGGTGATTACAAATGTAAATGCTGCTGCCCTCAGGCAGTATCCGACACCTGACAGGTTTTAAGATCCAAATGAATAATTATTCATGTGTGAAACTCTGCGGTCATGTTTACACCAGCCATTTGAGCAAAAATACATGTCTACCGTAAGGATGTAATGCACTTTTAAATCTCTACATTTATTTTGTCATTCCTTCTTTTAGACACGGTTTAAGTTTTTTAAGGACCAGACGGTGTCACCGAGTCCTTGTGTGTCGATCAATCCGTGTTTGTTTACTTCTACGAAGAGCTCAGGGTTGACTCGGCAGTATTTTACTTATTTCATTTCCTGTGTAGCAACAGGAAGTGGATTTATTGACACCTCACACTCTTTAGGTTGGATAGGATTAGAAACGAGACAAGAGGGACAGTGAAGGTTAGACATTCTGGAGACGAGGTCAGAGAGACCAGACTTTGATGGTTTGGACATGTCCAGAGGAGAGACAGGGACTATATCGGTAGAAGGATGCTGAGGATGGAGCTGCCAGGGAACAGGGCTAGAGGTCGACCCAGGAGAAGATACATGGACGTAGGGAGGGAGGACATGAGTGTTTGGTGTTGGCGAGGACGATGCAAAGGACAGGGTGAAGTGGAGAAGGCTGATTCGCTGTGGCGACCCCCCCCCTGATGGGACAAGCCGAAAGAAAGACAGCTTGTTTGTTCATGGGGGGGGCAATCTTTATCCTCCATTCTGCACGATGGTATAATTTAAACTTCAGACATTGAACTGCCTGTATAGTATTCATAAATATATTACTGTAATCTAGTTTGAAAATAAAGCATATTCAATGTTTAAATTGTGATACAGGTTTTTTTTTATTATTTACATTTAATTCCTGACATGAAACCCTTTTTGTGAAGTACATTCCAACGTCAATGCTCTTACATTTCACTAAACTGAGTCACTATTGTTTGTCAGCAGCCCACCCATCAGTTAGCCGATTGGTCCAGCGGATCGTCTCCACGGCAATAAGATCAACACGCTTTAATGAAATATTTTTATTTGTTAAATTACTTGAAAACAATTCAAACAAACTAACAAAATAGGCGCTTGCTCATTTTCCTACAAAGAGCAAACTCGTGTATTCGGCGTGAAAGCCTGAAATCGCAAGCGCCAGTCACATTTCCCCACTTGGACATATATACACGTTGCAGTATATACACTCAAATAAAAATAAAAATAGTGTGAGCACAGCCTGCGAAGCCGCTCCTGCAAGCACTGGAATGTGTTAATTTCATTCCAACGCCCCCCCCCGTGAGTACGGCGGGACGACAGCATGTTCACAGTTGTGGCAGCTTATCGACGGGGGTGTCAAATTTGAAGTCCGGAGGGAACAGTTCTGCGGCGCGGGGGTAGATGAGCCGGTAGGACTGTCTGATTGTCACGTCTGCGACGCCGGCGATATCTCCGATTTCTGCGGAGGCATCAGAGTTCATGAAATCTGAAGCCTGCTTTTTTGTTTAGAACCTTAGAAAAAAGAAAACGGACGCCATGTGTGTGTGCTATTCTCACCCTTCTGTGTCTTCTTCTCCGCAGAGGCCTGGGAAGCCATGTAGATGGCCGCGGCGGCCACCGAGATGGGGCTCCTGCCGGGCACCAGGTCGAGCTCCACGGCCTTCCTGGCGATGTAGGTGGCCGCCATCTGGACCTGCTTGGGCAAGCCCAGGTTGGAGCAGAAGCGGGACATGAAGTCCCCAGTGGTGATGAGGTCGACGCTCGTCTCCAGTGCCTTCAGGATCAGCTTGAAGCACCGGCCAATTTCCTTCTTGGAGATGCGAGAGACGGCGCAGATCTCTGCGTCGGGAAAAGCGAGAAGATGACGATTAATGGGGCGGAGGAAGGATAAATTAAAAATAAATAAACGACGGAGGACTCTTTCTGCGTGGATGAAGTGCATCGTATTTCCTGGATGAATCCTTTTCATTTTATATAAAAGGATATCCCTGTGAATTAAAAAGTAGTTCCCTCCCTAGAAACTCGCAACCTGAGAAACGGAGCAGACAGCAAAGAGGGAAAAAAGGTTCACGCCGACCTTTAAAGGTTCTTGGAACGCCTTCCTGTCGGCACGCGATGTAGAGGCAGGCCGAAGCGATGGCATCGTTGGCCCGACCCTTCAGGCTCTTCTGCTCGTAAACCTGCTTGAACAAATTGTTCGTTCGGTCCTGAAGAACAAACATTTTTAAGGAAGCAGAACTTTCAGTCTTCTCAGCCCGTTCCGGCGTTCGGCACACTCGCCGCTCGTACTTCAGACGCGTCTGAAACTCACCACGATGTTCCTCGGCAGGTTGATGCGATCCGCCATGGTGCTGATTTCTTTAAAAGCGTTGAGCATGGCTCGGTCCGAGCTGCTCATAGTCCGGCGGTTCTGGTACTTGGAGTTTCCGAATTCATCAAAACTCGCCGCGCCCGTTCCCTGCAGTGGAAAACGGTGGAATTCAAGCGAAGCTATAATAACTTGAAGATCTACTCGCCGGACGCCGCGAGGCCAACCTTGCTGATCATGGTGGTGAGGTCGCCTCCGTTCAGCAGTGGGTTCTGGGCGTCGCCCACTCGGGATGGATCTTTGAGGGCCTTCTCATTGGAGAACGTCCTCCACTCTGAGCCGACGTCAATGACTCGATCACCTGAGGGGCAACGGTTTGAACGTTTTAAAAATCAGCGTGAAACCGGAGCGGCTCCCAGAGCGCAAAGCGCCGCCAACTTCAAACGCTCCGACGCAGCAATTCAGAAGCTTTTAGGTATTATTCAGAAAATGTTCTTTGTCAAAGCCTTAAATAAAGACAGCAGCCCCCCCACATTATCTGGATCCAGACCAAATCACCTGCTCACACATTCATAAACGGCTGCACGTCCCTCCTGAATAATTAGCCATGTCATTCAGCGCATCGGTTTTATGACTCCGCCCCGTTCTCGACATTGTGGCTTTGGATCTGCCTCAGCCGTAACCGTTTCCTTGTTGCAAAATGATCAAAGCCATCAAAGATTCAGGGTAAACCATCCGAACATGACCGTATTCCAGTTATCGAGACTGACTGTTCTTTGAACTGTGTCGTGTACGGGAGGATTAGATTTCTGCTAGTCTAATCCTGTCTTTCTAATATCTGGAGGCCAGCTGATCCCGAAGGGAGCAGGAAGAGAAAGCGCTTCAGCTCCCGCCTGACCTGCCCTGTGCTCAGGGGGCTCATTAGAGGAGGACTGTGTTCCATTACAGATCCCCATCTGCAGTCCGCATCTCCTGTTAAGTACACCATGTATACCTGCGCGTGTATTACGATAAATTACATATTAAATAAATGACTAGCCTCGGCTACAAGTACACGTCAAACAATTGTAAAACAAAATTGACGGTAATGTCTTCATCTTTACGTCCTGTGCAAAATGATTTGTTCTTGCAGCAGCAACGCTGATGTGGGTGTTTCTTCTTTTTTTTTTTTTTATATCTGATAATTCTTGTCTCTGGCCGGAGCAAAGAAATTAGAGGCACTTCCATCACTTAAATTATAAAGAACATTTCCTTCTACAGCTGGTTCACTAGGTTGTTCACATCTGTAGATTACATTTAAGAAATAGATACAGAATGAAACTGGCTTTGTGAAAAACATTTTCATTTTGAGTCTTAATGCAATTTGAGTTCCAGAGCAATCACGATATTCTCAGGAGCAAAGGTGTTGAAACCTCATGAAAAAAAAACACAAATATTTTTGCAAGCCGTCGCTGCTCGAATGCCGAAAGCAGACGAGTTTGAACGTCTGACTCTGAGGTGAGAAGAATTTAGAACAAAGATGTAAAAAGAGATCAACAACAGGAAACCGAAACGCAGAGGAAGGACGCGTTCCAGCACCGAACTCTACGCTTCTAACAAAACCAAAAATTAAACGGAGCTACAAGCGCACACACTCACCTACTACAAGCCCACATTCAGGGCAAATCATGTCCCCCGCCCGGTAGTCCTCCACCAGGATGGCATCGGGGTGGTTGGGACAATGAACCCTGGGAAGCGCGAGACCGTCTCTGCAACAATAGCAGCGCAGTTCAGCGACAAAGACAAAGAAAGAGGAGAAAGAAAATGAAAACAGGCCGAGTAAACTCTGATGTCCTAAAGAATTCAACCTGCGAGCAGAATGACGTGTAATAGAACACAAAGCGTGTACAAGTACAATAGAAAGATAACCACTGAGGTGATTCAAATGTTTGTTTTTTTAATGCTTCCACATCATTTTCTTCTTCTGTTGTTTAGAAGGAACCTCCAGTTAATATTCTCCCACATCAGTTTATTGATCACATGAATGGGCAACGGAGACCGAAAGATCAGAAACGCCTGAAGTTCTTGGACTGTGTCAACATGAGAATCCGGATATTCAGGTGAGGGATGTTTCACCTCCAGTCGCGTTAACCGATATGTCAACAGCAGACAGAGCCCCGAGACCGCTAACAACAATTATTTAGACACTTATTGGACAGTTCAGCACCGCCGTAACGTTACCGAACGCCGGGAAGCTCAAGCTAGCCAAACGAAGTCCACCATACTGGAGGCTAGCGCTGTGAAATACAATATGATGACAGCGGCTGTGACTTCTAGCAACGACTAACAAGCTAGCTCTCTAACATGACGTTCCCCCCGTTAAACCGACACCTTTAAGGAAACGTAAATTCCAAAAGTCTCACTAGAAGAATGAAAATTGAAAATCGGTCAAAGTTACTACGCACCGGCTCGTCGACGCCATAGCACTCCCGACTCTGTCCGTCCGTCACGCAAGCGTACGGGTGTCGCACTCGTATTTATAGCATTTCCTGATCACGTGTCCTTTGGAGTACAGTATCCCGTGAGGCCCAAACGACATGAGTATATGGTTTTTTTTTGCGGGTTTTATTTTAAGCATAATTTACTACGGAAGTAAAATTCAACAAATGCATTTCGTACATTGTTAGTGGATGTGCTGTTTAGATTGAAATACATAACGTACTTACTGCGTATATATATATATACAATTTAAATACATACAGTACTTAATGTACATACTGCATACATATCTACTGTACATACATTACTACATACTCTTTATATACAATATGTATTCACTGCACATACAATTTATACTGATTCATTGCAATAAATGAAAAAAATCTACTTTTAATGTTTTCCTGAATAAATATTTACAATTTTTCCATGTGAATTGACTGAAACTTCCTGGATTGTGCTGCTAATAATAATTTAGAAGCAGGTTCATACTGTTTCAACTGAGTAGTGTCTCTATCTTTCTTATTATTAATACCATATTAAAAATGATGATTCTAGGACACTGTAGGAAACATTTCAGATATGAGGAACTTGGAAAGAATCGATCAAAACAGTTTGGGTGGTATTAGTATAAAACTGTACAGCCTTCTAAGCATATACTTTCCCTTTCATTAGAATTTGAGATTGGCTGGTTGTCGTGTATGAAAACACAATGGTCACAATAAAAAGTAATATAAATGGACATCTGATATTTCTGAACTATGAATCTGTGGAATCTGCTGATAAAAAGGGGCCTGTGATATTTCTGCCGGGCTGTGCCAGCCTGTGTCTCTGACGCAGTACCAATCTGTGACTGCTCTGCTCTCTGCATAAATCAGGCCCGAGACTGAAGCCACACAGAGTCAATAGAGCCTCTCTAGAAACGGAATATCTAGGAATTACATATCATATTGTCGCAAAAGCATCATTAGCTTTCTAGCTTTACAACATTTATTTTTAAACTGAGAGCAATTAATAAATAATTAATAACTTTGTTTTTAAGATTTTTATATATTATCATCACCTTGAAGGTACAAGTCAGGGATGTCAGTGTAAAATGAGACAACGTCCAGTGTAGTTAAATGTTTTAAATACTTGCGTGTCAAGTTGTCCTGGCTCAGCAGCGGTGCTCATTGTTCCAGGATGATGACTAAAGATGTTGGTTTTCATGAACATTCAGTACTGATCTCCCAGTTAGTGGTCATGTTCCAACAGAGCAATATCCCCTTCCATAATCTGCCAGGAGGATCATTCTTACTTTTTGAGATCGTACAAGAAATGTGTATGTAAACCAAATAAATTACAGATAGATCAACGTATTAGTCCTGGAAAAGGAGGGGGTTCTGAAACTCTGCAGCATCAAGGACATATTGCGAATATGCAGCAGGTGGAACAGAGTACAGCAAGATGCATGTTAACGGATACACTGCATTGGTATTTATTGTACCCAGCCTACCATGAACCACAGTTACATGATGTTGGGTGTGCATCATCTGGTCAAAGTAATCTAATCTAACATCTAGAAGGTTTTGGCAGCTCACTGGCTCCTTCTTAGACCTATTTTTACTGTAGAGAACTGTCTGCTCACACTGCACTGATCACCTCACTGCCTTAGGACCTGCTTATTACTTCACCGACTCGCACCAGATCACCATATCAAAGGATTTCGCCCCAAACGAGAAGCCTGCAATAAGACACCTGAAGCAGTTCGGGTTGACCCACAAATAAACCGGTTTCTAAACTACAGTAAATAAGCAATAATTATTATTTTTGAGGATGGAGCAGTCCTCCTCACGTTGGTTATTAATGACCAAAGAGTCGAGAGGATTAAAAACCAGTTATAGTTAGTGTGAGCGTGCATGCATAACTCAAATATCTAACAATAGCGTCTAAAGTAAATTCTCACCTGGTTCTTCCTGTTTCTCGCTCTGTGGCCTCTTACTCTCCATCCCGGTTGGCCCTTCATTGCATTGCTATTCACCCAAACAGCAAATTATTCGGCACCCTTAAAGATTTTATATCTTCGATTTGAAATTATCTGCTTAATTACCTTGTTTAAAAGTCATTTTGTTGTGTCTATGTATTTAGTATAACTAGCCTGCTTATTTCTAGACTGGAACATACTTGTTTGAACGTTTCTTTGCGACGGCAAAATGCCTTCAGCGGTATTTTTCTTAGAATGATTTTTAACGTTGCCCTGCTGCTGAAAACGTAGCCCTCTCAGCAGAGGTAAATATCTATTTATTATCTACATGAGCAATCTTAAAACAACTGCACAATACTTACTCTAACCCAGTCCTTCCCCACTGTGTGAGAACACGCAGCACTCATCCTGCGTCCAAGAATGTAATTATGAACTGAATTCAGAACAGGTTTGTTTGGCTCTTTGTTGATTGTGGCTTTCATCATTGATAATGATTATGTTTGTGCAACCTCCGCCGAGACATCACGCACGTATGTCTGCTGCTAAATCTTCACAGCTAGTGTTGAGGTCGGCGACACGATCCAGATTATTCTTTACAAATAAGAAAGGAAGGTCCATGCGGAATAAATTATAGCCTCACTGAGCCAATTCTCGGCTGCTAAGGGTCCTCAGCTGTCAGCCCTGTGAACTCCACAGACAGGAGGCCCCATAACGTCTGACCACAGTTCCCATTGTAGCCCGGTGTAACGACGAAACAAACCATTTAAACGTTTTCTTTCTTTCCATTTACCGCACACCATCTCTTTGTCGCAATACAGTCAGCGCAAAATCTGCAAGTTCACAATAAGAGCAGTGTAATAAGCAATATTGTTCAGGGTAATTCATACGAGAACTTCCTGTACATCACATAAAAAAACCTGTATTATGAATAACACGTTGGTAACCAGCCGTGATGGGAAACAGATCAACCTGTCTGAAAACAATTCAGAGTATGCAAAGTCAGGATTAACTCGATTTACTTTGCCTGAGGCTCAACCGGCTCCCATCAGACTGCCATGCTCAAAAAAACCCAGCAAAAATCAAATATACCTTTAGGCATTTGACATAGTTTCAAATGAAGATAAAATCAATGAACCGTCTGTATGTGCTTATGGCCGAGTCTCCAGTGGATGCGTTTGTTTTTTCTCCCTCCTTCTTCTTTCTCTCAAAGTACAGTACAAGAGAGAGAGAGAGAGAGAGAGCAAGCAGCCCAGGACCGGCTGAAACCTGTATGGGAGACACTTCCTCTACTGGGTGCATCATCAACCAGATCCAGATAGAGCTGGAAATGATAATGATGCGGGACTTCAGCGCACATGGTCCTATCGACTGCTGCGTTTGTCATTGATAATAAAAAAAATATGCCAGCCAGACAAACATGCAAACAAATCGATTTAGATGGATAAATAGATGGATAGACAGGTGCAAAGATAAATCATGTTGTGCCAAACTCCATGGAACACTGGCGTCTGAAAACTGAAACAAAGAGGGAACTGATGTTGCATTCAAATTATCGAGGAAAAAGGAAATTTAATTCTTTTTACGTTTGATTCGTTCTTTGTTGCAGTCACTTATCAAAGGTGGTGATTAGTATACTCAAGGTCACTTATTAACCTGCTAGAATCTCTTAAACAAATAGCCAAAAAAAAAAAAGGCACAAATGTTCTTTGAACAATTTACCAAGAGATTTGAAAGCAGTTTCAACGCTGGTATAACACTTCCCGCAGTCCCGGATATGTTGCGGGTTATAAATCCCCAGCAGTTCGACGGAAATATCGGATTGTTCATTTTGTCAGACACAGTCCTGTTTATTCGTCTCGAAATGTTCGAATCGCTGATTAGCTGCTGTGGGATAAATGTGTAGACTTGTTTGGTCCCAACCGCGGTGTCTTCTTCTGTCCGACAGACTTGAACGCAGCATTAGATAATGCAGTAGGCGGTACCCGTCAGGAAGTTCCCGTAATGCTATCGCCCAATCAGAAGCGCTCATATCACCCCACAGCAGCGGTCGAAGCGGCTCCATATTGGATCCGCCCTGCCTTAGAAATACTTTGTACCGGAGGCGCTGCCTGCGTGTCTGCGCGTTAATGTTCCGTGCGCGGCGGACTCATCCGGTCTCCTTTCCGGGCTCAGGTGCGAAGGATGCCGCGGAAACTGCGCCGTGACGAGCGAATGTTTTTTAGAACGATGGTTTTCACATCAGCGTCACAGTTTTAAACGGGGGGGGGTTGCTTAGAAATTAGGTTTGAGGCGCACCTGAGCAACCCAAAAAGTGGGAGAAATAATTGGATTGCGATAACGCCACGCAGCTGGTAAGTATTCTCCTTCTTTCACTGTGATTTTTTAATGTGTACTTTAAATAAATATTTCATGAAGCCCACTAATAATGAATAACTTTGTATGATAATCGTTGATTTCCTCGTGGTCCAATTAAAAAAATAAAAAAGGCTTTATAGATAAGAATCAGGTCCTGTGGTGAGACCGGTTTGTTCCTGGGACACGCACGTTGTGCCTCGCACGGTTCTACAACAGGTCACCTGACCTGGTACACCAACACGCCACGTACTGCGCCAGAACTCCTCACATTGGGACAAAAGTTTGTTTCATCAAACAACAAAGGAAACATGTAATGCCCCCCCCCCCCCCCCCCCCCGCTGTGTTGCAATAGTCTTTCTGACACAGAGTTCCCTGCCCCTGATGCCTACCTATGCCCCCCCCCCATCATGTTTGCAGAGACTGTAGCAGAGTTTATACTAATAAACCATAAATTAACTTAATCTACCAAGATGGTAGAAAAGAAAGGAAAACAATGACGTTCATGTTTTGCAACAGACTAGTTAGATTATTGCTTCACTGCGGGTTATGGTTTATTAGCACTGTATAATATGTATGTTTATATATATATATATGTGTATGTGTATGTGTTTAATCAAAATGTTTGTTTGGAATATGTCTTGAAAATGTGTCACCAGAATTTTTGTATACAATTTCTAGTGATGGATCGTGGCCCAAGGAAGAAGAGTCGATTCAACTTTCAGGAAGATCCATGAGTGGAGATTAATTTTTGCATTCCTCAACATGGCTGTTTTTTTTTTTAACATTGTCTTATTTTTATTTTCAATGATATGGCTCCATCAAAAAATACATATATATATATGTACGTAATATACTGTATATGTGTCTGTGTGTATATATACATGTACTATTAACATTATATGTATGTATACAGTATATATGCACACATATTTAATATATACATACGCATATAACATGTGTATATACATTATATGTATGAATGTGTGTCTGTGTGTATACATGGACAGTGTATATGTATATATTGCATTGATAATTCTCTGATAAACGCTTGTTACAGTGTTTTGACATAGTCAGCAAACTGCTGTCCTTGCTGTCCAGCTCTGAATGGTTACACATTGACAGAGGAGTTTTAAGTTTATTCTGACATCCCTCTCAGCTCAAGTCACAAAAGGAACAACAAACAAAACTGGAGATGTGGGCGGCTTCACTGTGGAAGAGCGAACGCACACACTATAGCTAGATCGAGCCCAGCAGGGAGGAGCACTTTCAGCTCAGCCTCACACGGGAAGGCCGTTCCAGCTCCTGAATGGAAGCGTCTTTCAGAGCACACATTGCTATTATCATCGTCATTCCTCTGGCATGACTATTTATGGTTGACACATTCATAATTATTGATCTATGGAACTCTGCTGTGTTCTTTTCTAATTCGGGGGCCGGAAGATAAAAAAGAAAAAGAAAAGTTTTTTTTAGCTTTGAGAAGGAGTCAAGACATTGTTGCTGCTGCAACAACTAATCAGCCAAGTTCAAAATCACACATTTTTATGGCCATGAACGCTGATTATATTAGATTAATAGTTTTAAATTAACTTTTTTTTTTTTATATTCTTTTCAGATGTGTGTGTCTGCATTGGCAGCCGGAGACTGATGAAAGAAATTAACAGGCGGCTGCACTATACAGTAAGTTGGAGCCGTTCGTGGCCTTGCATCAGAGGACTCCACTTTTCCATTATTAATATAACAGCATTTAGTATTAATTTAACGTCAGCAGGAAGTGATGGAGCACTTACGGTTTTCAGTTACATTTTCACCAGACAGCTGAAGATGAATATTCTCATGCAGCTGGAGGATAAATGTGTTGCTCCATCTAGGGGGTACACGGCATTGTTTGGCCCCACTTTGGAAACCTTTATGGATTTTACCCAGAAATATTTATTTCCTTGTATGGTTTTTACAATTTAGAAACTCTAGAACCTACGAATTCTGCTTTTGTACTTTTAATTTTTCAATCCTGAAATATTCAAGATTAACCAGGTATTTTATTTTATTTATTTCTTTGTCATCCATTGATCTGAACATGGATCATTTAGTGACAAAGCCAAATGCCACAACACCGCTGTGGACTCAGGAGAGCCTTAAAAATGTAGAGAGGACATTTATGATTCCGTAATGAATAAAACAGACGAGCAAACAAAAGTTATCTGGGAAAATTTCGAGAGAAATCTAATATTAAAACACATAATTTTCTTGCTGATCAATTGTTTCATACCATTCTAGGACAGATTGATGACATTTAACCGACTCTCCTCTATTTGTTGCAGCGATGTTCACGCTCACCGAGGTTGCATCCTTGAATGACATCCAGCCAACGTACCGCATTCTTAAGCCATGGTGGGACGTGTTCATGGACTACCTGGGGCTGGTCATGCTCATGCTGGCCATATTCGCCATGACAATGCAGATCACCAAGGACCAGGTAGCTTGCCTGCCTTGCCTGGAGGACCCAGAGGGAGCTTCAGCAGACAAACCCGACTCATTCCCACAGCGGACCACGCCGGCAGCAGCCGCAGTGGCCCCGACGATGACCTCGACCCCCGTGGATAGTAAGGACTTACCGGACGAAGTTGTTCATGAGCTCCATGTTGCACACCAACAAATGCCTGTGGTGGAAAACAAATATGCCAACCAACCTCAACCGACAGGGGTCAGGACCAATCTGGACTATCAACAGTATATCTTTGTCAACCAAATATGTTACCATGTTGCCTTGCCCTGGTATTCCAAGTATTTCCCATACCTCACCCTCATTCACACCCTTGTTCTAATGGTCAGTAGCAATTTCTGGTTTAAATACCCCAAAACAAGCTCAAAGATTGAACATTTTGTGTCTATTCTGGGTAGATGTTTTGAGTCTCCGTGGACCACGAAGGCTTTGTCTGAAACGGCTTGCGAGGACTCTGAGGAGAACAAACAGCGGTTGACCGGAGCCTCCGTGGCGCCGAGACAGGTGTCTTTGGAGGGGAAGGACGAAGGCGCAAATGTCAATTCCTCCACGCCCATGCTCGGGGTGAAGTTCTCTGCAGATAAACCCATTTCAGAGGTTCCGAGTAGTATGACGATACTGGACAAAAAAGACGGGGAGCAAGCTAAAGCCCTGTTTGAGAAAGTGAGGAAGTTCAGAGCGCACGTGGAAGACAGCGACTTTATCTACAAGCTTTACGTAGCTCAGACCATTGTCAAAACTGTCAAGTTCATTTTGATCTTGTCCTACACCTCAACGTTTTTGGCTAAGATCAATTTCAAGCATGATTGCGAACCTGACATTAAACAGTTAACGGGATACAGAAAATTCTTCTGTACGCACAATATGGCATTTATGCTGAACAAGCTGCTCATCAGCTACATGGCCTTGATCCTCCTCTACGGGATGGCGTGCTTGTACGCCCTCTTCTGGGTCTTTCGACGGCCTCTGAAGGAGTATTCGTTTGAGAAGGTCAGGGAAGAGAGCAGCTTCAGCGACATTCCCGACGTGAAGAACGACTTTGCGTTCCTGTTGCACATGGTTGACCAATATGACCAGCTCTACTCGAAACGCTTCGGCGTCTTCTTGTCCGAGGTCAGCGAAAACAAGCTGAGGGAGATCAGCCTTAACCACGAGTGGACGTTTGAGAAGCTGAGGCAGCTGGTGACTCGCAATGCGTCGGACCAGCAGGAGCTGCACCTTTTCATGCTCTCAGGTCTCCCAAATGCCGTGTTTGACCTCACCGACCTGGAAGTGCTGAAACTGGAGCTGATTCCCGAGGTGAGGTTCTCGGCGAAGGTCTCCCAGATGACCAGCCTGCAGGAGCTGCATCTCTGCCACTCTCCGGCCAAAGTGGAGCAGACGGGATTTGCGTTCCTGAGGGACCATCTCCGCTGCCTTCACGTGAAGTTCACGGATGTCGCAGAGATTCCAGCGTGGGTGTATTTGCTGAGGAGTTTGAGAGAGCTTAATCTAATTGGCAACTTGAGCTCGGAAAACAACAAAATGATTGGACTGGAGTCCATGCGGGACCTGAGGCATTTAAAGACTCTCTGCTTGAAGAGCAACCTGACGAAAATGCCCACGAACATCACCGAGCTGGCGCCACATCTGATCAAGTTAGTGGTGCACAACGACGGCACCAAACTGCTAGTCTTAAATAGTCTGAAAAAAATGATCAATCTCATTGAACTGGAGTTCCACAGCTGCGAGCTGGAGAGAATCCCCCACGCCATTTTCAGCTTGACCAACTTACAGGAACTTGACCTGAAATCAAACAACATACGAACCATTGAGGAGATCATCAGCTTCCAGCACCTCAAGAGGCTGACTTGCCTTAAACTGTGGCACAACAAAATTATCACCATCCCATCCTCCATCGGCCAGATCAAGTCTTTAGAGTCTCTCCACCTGTCTCACAATAAGCTCGAGTCCTTGCCCGCAGCTTTGTTTACTCTCCCCAAACTGTGGCACTTGGACCTCAGCCACAACTCCATCGCTGTCCTCCCTCCGGACGTGGGGCTCCTCCACAGCCTCCAGCACTTGACCATGAACGTCAACAAGCTGGAGGCGCTGCCCATGCCTCTCTTCAGATGCACCAAGCTCAAGGTGCTGCATTTGGGCAACAATGCGCTGAGCGTGCTGCCGGAGGCTCTGGGTCAGCTGGTCCAGCTCACCCAGCTGGATCTGAGAGGAAACTGCTTGGACAGACTGCCTGCTCATTTAGGAAACTGCCGCCTGTTGCGCAAAAACGGGCTGGTTGTAGAGGACCATCTCTTTGACACACTGCCGGTGGAAGTAAAGGATAGCATCAGCCAAGAGACCATGTCGTTCATGAGCGGCTTGTAGCACGGTAACAAAGCGCAGATTGTCACCTCGGCTGGTTTATGGTGGATTTGGATGTAGGACGAGACTTTATTATTCTAGCATAAAAGTGAATGCGTTTTCTTGATTGTTTTATTGTGTTGTCTTAGTCGTTCGCCATCCGTATTACAAATGGTACCTATTGATTTTAGCGTTGCTGTTTAGGTATTTACTTCAAACATTTAGGTCTCTATGTAACCGTTGTTGACCAAAACTGTTTTCTCAAGGGATACAGGATGTACATTCTCATTATTGCATTAGGATGTTTTAGCTACTCAGGTATAATTGTAATCAAGGGGAACAATCTTTTTGCCTTAACTGCTGCTATATGTTCTTTTTTTGTTTTTTTTTACAGTTAGATTTCTCAAATAAAAAAAGCCAAAAATATATATATATATATTTTTTTTCCATGTCAGTTTTTCACCCCAAAAACAAAACAAAACACAGAGCGATTCCTGTTTGTTAATGCACAATGCAAAACAGTTTGTTTGTTTGAGCTCTATTTTCTTAATTTCTTTTAGCTTATAGATTGAGTAGAGTTGTAAAACAGGTCAAGACTACGAGGCACGATCTTTCACCTTACCTTTGTAGAGATTGTATACTAATGCGTAGAGTAATTAATCTGCACATGCACAAAACTCAACGACTTAAAGATTGGTGAATGTCTGTTTGTGATCACATTGCACAGTCCTGAAACCAACCTGAGCTGAAAAAGGGAACTCTTGTCAGCTGTCTTTTCTTAACCATGTTTTCAGTTTTTGAATGTGTAAATAAAAAAAAAAGCTCTCAGTCGTGTACTTTGTATATGAATGTGTGTGTGTATGTGTGTGCGCGCTTATATATGCACTCTTCAGAACGACTGTAAAGCCTAGATTGTCCCATGCGCAAAGTTCACAACTTTATGGCACAATAAAACAAGAATTTAGATGAATTCCTAATCGATCATCTTCATTAGGTGCACAGTTCTAAACGATCTGTCACAAAACTACAAATAAAATAAACCTCGGCATCTTTTTTTGTTCTGACTTGAACCTGTGATCTTCTTGCCGTGAGGCAACATCGCTTACCGTCATTGTGATTATTGATATTTTTAATAACTCCTAATCTCTCCTCTAGCCTGTAGGGGCCACTAGTGGTCAACGGCTGTAATTCTGCCCCCCCCCCCCAGAGACTGCTGGTGCTCTGAGGGCATTGAGGGCACTCCTCAGGCTGTCTGCCTCAACAGACAAGATTACGCTGACCTCAGTGATTCATGAGGAACAGGATGATCTGGATTCAGCAACACCACAAAAGGAAAATTAGTTCTCATAATGTTCTTCCACTTCAACGATAATAAGGAATCTGTAGTCTGACTGTTCATGAGGATTAACGCACTTAATCCACAATCTTTCTGAACACATGTCTAATATTAATACGATGAAGACTTAATGTTGAGTTCATTCATCCATATGATCTGAGAGATGATATTTCTGCAAAAAAAAACTACAATATCTATCAGGAAGTTAAGTTCTCCAATAAAAGGTTTACTTTTAGCCAAACCAATAATCTTGATGAGCAGGTATGATACTGACATTTACAAAACTACTGGTGTCAATAAAACCAGAATTGATTTCCCTTTACTGTTACACATGGCCAAATTAACTGTATGTGGGAAAGCATGAGCCAGCATCCCCTAAAGTGTTCTGATTGTGATAATTCAGTTTATTAATATTGCTGATAACCGCAGAACTCCAGAACAAGTTATATTAATTGGAAAAATATCTAGCAGAGAGCTTTGAATGCATTTCACCTCTCATCTGAACGAGCAGGTGGGGAGTTCCAGATATTTAACCTGGTAGATAACCTAATGTTAAATCATTGCCGAGTCTGGATGAGGGGATGGAGGTCAAAGTCCAGGACAACCAGCCAACGAAATGATTAAAATATATATATATGTCCTCTTTTTATGACAGTTTAACCTCTCAGGGAATAAATACGTGGATCTTGATGGGTAAAAAATAAGGCGTATTTAGGGGGGGCTGGAATCTCTGAATATGTGCAAACTCACAATTCTGTAAACTACTTGCACAGAAGAAACAAAAGTTGCTCATTATCAATTTGATAATCTTATTTCAAGTTCTATGGTGGTGTGTTTTCACGGTCAAGGCCCAAAGTCAATCATTCAGACTGAGCACGTGGTTGTTTACTTTTAAATGTCTTTAATCTGATCCACAATCAGTCACTAACTCGCTGGTAAACAAACACGGTGTAGATTAGAAGCTGTTGTGCAAGTACACCGCCATCTGTCGGTAAGGGTTCGGTACTACCCCTACCCCGCTCACCGTCTCGTCTTGGTCTAACCAGCTCCGTTTCTACATTTAAAAAAAAAACATCTTTTAATAAAAAAAAAGCAGAAAATGGAGCGCAGCAACGATGCTCCGTTCAGTCGGTCTGAAATGGAGAGACGAGCAGCTTGTGTAGACGGTTCGAGCCAGTTCGAGAGGTAATCCGAACGCTTGGATAAGTGTTAGCTAAACATGCTAATTACAGCTAGCTTAGCCTGAGATGCTAAGTGTTGTTAGCATGTGGTTCCGCTACATTCTCATCCGTTTGCCTGTATGGTGGTTTCCACTTGCTTTACAGTATACTTTACTATTGTATACTTTATAAAAAAATACTTGTAATTTCTGTGAGCAGACTTCCCAGAGGCTTCAGAGAAGCTGCGGAATACATTTTCCAGCGGACGTCGCGCAGCTCAAACAACAACCCAGCTAACATGTCTGATGGCCCGAGACGTGGAGGTGAGTCCCGGGAACGCCGAGGACGCGCTTCAAACGCAGCAATAAATTCACGTGTAATAGTAGAAAGGATAGTTTAACGGAAAGTAATTCATCACAAACAAAACCAGGACTGTTAGACTTTAATATTCCTGGAAACCTGATGCTATTAGAGTGAGGTCGCTGCTGAAATGCAGACCATAAAGTCACACAATGGTGTCTTAAACGTGTTGTTAGTTGTGCTTTTAGATTACATGTCTGAAGGCAATGCGAATTAAATGGATGGTTGTTGTCATGTTTTCATTTTAGTGAAAACTCCTGCTAAATGGAAGTCATCATTCAAACCATTAGACGGCGACGAAGACGACGACGAAGACGACAGTTCACATGTCGGAAGCACAAGCGGTCCACCGAGGTGTGCGGGAACATTGTGGCTAAACTGGATTACACATTTATTGATAATCTATAGGGTCAAACTCCCTGCAACATACGAGCTAATTCATATCCATCTCACTCAGGGTCGAGCTTTATGATCCCTATAATCCCGCCTCATCAGAGTCCGACAGTGAGATGCCCCATCACCTTGACGACAGACGCTCTCCTACCGATCAGGATAACAACTGGGAACATCAGCCATTGCCTCGGGATGTGAACCACAGTCCGTTTCCCAGCGTGGCCGATCGGCGGGCTTATAGCCCGGATACTGAGGCTTATGGCTCCCCAAGTCGACTCGTGGACCACAGAGTGAGCGGCCCAGAGTCCGACAGTGAGATGCCCCATCACCTTGACGACAGACGCTCTCATACCGATCAGGATAACAACTGGGAACATCAGCCATTGCCTCGGGATGTAAACCACAGTCCGTTTCCCAGCGTGGCCGATCGGCGGGCTTATAGCCCGGATACTGATGCTTATGGCTTCCTAAGTAGACTCTTGGACCACAGAGCGAGCGGCCCAGACGGGCCCGTCCGTGGCCCAGACGGGCCCGTCCGCGGCCCAGATGTGCCTGTCCGTGGCCCAGACGGGCCCGTCCGCCGCCCAGAAGGGCCTGTCCACGGCCCGTCCTCCACCCAAAGGTTTCCTGCATGTTATGGAGCTCAGAGGACCAACCGGGACGAGAGGATGACATTCCCAGAATACAGAAGAGAGATACCAACAGTAAGACTGGATGTGTTGTGTGTGTATAATATAATATATAATATATAATATAAATATTTGGTTTAGTCAAGTCTTGAGGAGGAGACTTGAACAGGACACGAGGTCTGTTTGTTGTGCTCGTCGGATGAGCCATCGTTTCCTTCTTATGCTGATCACTAATCGGAGCCAATGCTTTCCTCTAGATGACCGCCGCAGGCAGATTATGTACGCCCGGATTACAGCAGGACTACCAACATCAGTTGAAAATGGGTAATTCAGCATTTTATGATCAGCATTTCAGCACCGGCCGGCGATGCCGAGGATCACCGTCTAATCTTTTTCAGGA
>NC_090911.1:10464404-10623141 GCF_040956055.1 Brachionichthys hirsutus | reverse complement strand
GCCCGGATTACAGCAGGACTACCAACATCAGTTGAAAATGGGTAATTCAGCATTTTATGATCAGCATTTCAGCACCGGCCGGCGATGCCGAGGATCACCGTCTAATCTTTTTCAGGATCGGATGAAATCGAGCCTCCCATCAGCCCAGACGGGCCCGTCCGCGGCCCAGACGGGCCCGTCCGCGGCCCAGACGGGCCCGTCCGCGGCCCAGACGGGCCCGTCCGCCGCCCAGGCGGGCCCGTCCGCCGCCCAGACGGGCCCGTCCACGGACCGTCCTCCACCCAAAGGTTTCCTGAATCTTATGGAGCTCAGAGGACCAACGGGGACGAGAGGATGACATTCCCAGAATACAGAAGAGAGATACCAACAGTAAGACTGAATGTACAACAGTTGTGTGTGTATAATATAATATATAATATATAATATAAATATTTGGTTTAGTCAAGTCTTGAGGAGGAGACTTAAACAGGACACGAGGTCTGTTTGTTGTGCTCGTCGGATGAGCCATCGTTTCCTTTGCATGCTGGTCACTAATCGGAGCCAATGCTTTCCTCTAGATGACCGCCGCAGGCAGATTATGTACGCCCGGATTACAGCAGGACTACCAATATCAGTTGAAAATGGGTAATTCAGCATTTTATGATCGGCATTTCAGCACCGGCCGGCGATGCCGAGGATCACCGTCTAATCTTTTTCAGGATCGGATGAAATCGAGCCTCCCATCAGCCCAGACGGGCCTGTCCGCGGCCCAGATGGGCCCGTCCGCGGCCCAGGCGGGCCCGTCCGCGGCCCAGGCGGGCCCGTCCGCGGCCCAGACGGGCCCGTCCACGGACCGTCCTCCACCCAAAGGTTTCCTGAATCTTATGGGGCTCAGAGGACCAACGGGGACGAGAGGATGACATTCCCAGAATACAGAAGAGAGATACCAACAGTAAGACTGAATGTACAACAGTTGTGTGTGTATAATATAATATATAATATATAATATAAATATTTGGTTTAGTCAAGTCTTGAGGAGGAGACTTGAACAGGACACGAGGTCTGTTTGTTGTGCTCGTCGGATGAGCCATCGTTTCCTTCGCATGCTGATCACTAATCGGAGCCAATGCTTTCCTCTAGGTGACCGCCGCAGGCAGATTATGTACGCCCGGATTACAGCAGGACTACCAACATCAGTTGAAAATGGGTAATTCAGCATTTTATGATCAGCATTTCAGCACCGGCCGGCGATGCCGAGGATCACCGTCTAATCTTTTTCAGGATCGGATGAAATCGAGCCTCCCATCAAGACGAATACAAACACGAGCAAGAATCCTCTAATGGACAAGTAAGAACCAAGAATACTGATACGATCAATCGTATGTGATTTCTCTCGTTGCAAACACAGATGGCGTGTCTCAATATTTTTCTTACAGGAACCACATCGCTTGCGAGCTTTGCTGTGTTGAGTTAGCCAACGGGCAGGCGCTGCAGGATCACTTGGAGAGCAAGACTCACTGGGACACCCTTGAGCACATCCAGAGGGAGAACGATTACGGTGACTTGGTTATAGCCTTCCTGCAGGTAAAGATAACACGTTGAGTTCTGTACATCTTAAATCATGTCAGCCTAAATGGGTTTGTTTGTTTGTTTTTTTGTCTCTATAGGAAGTCATGCTGCATAAAAGCCGTCAGTGTAGCCGAGCCTTAGAGGACAGTGTCCTTAAAGGTATATGATTTGGGCTGTAACATAATCTCAAGTCTGCTGTTTTCAACAGACGGTCTTTATAAAAAAACAAAAGTCATTTTTTGTTTATTTATTTTGTTTTATCAGATCTCCAGGAAAATGACCACTTGACAAAGATAGACATTTTCCACTGTGCAGCTTGCGACATCTTTTTAGCTACATCTACATCCTCAGTCGAAACTCACATTACCTCTCAGGAACACCTCTGCAACACAAAGGTAAAGTAGCAGCACGGGGCCAATCACTGGACTTCTACCAAAACTGTAAATGTAACAATCGTCCTTGAGGGAATGAGTTAAAGATTTAACGACGCTGATCAGATGATTTATTCCCTGAAGGAGTTTAGACCACGGCAGAGACTTGCTTGCCTTGATAAAGCGGAAGCGATGATGATGGAGCTGAGACCTCAGTTTGAACGTTTCCTGAAGGTATTTAACTGGATTTCTAAAGTATTCAAGCATTCGTGACATCATCGGCTACGTGAATACGAACGCTGACGCAGCGCCATCAAGCATTCACGTGTGGATTATGATGGATTTCCTGAAGTTTTTCATTTTTTTGTGTCGCCTCATTACACGAAATACATTTATCAGCAATAGGAAGTAGTACTCTTCTAAATTCTATTAAAATATGGCATGTCTTGACCGCACTGATATCTACGGATTCATCTATCACCATTAACTGTTTCTATTCTTTCAGGGTGACAACTTGTTTGAATGATGGAGATCGTTGAAAACACACAGAGGCTCAACAGATCAGTCGCAGCTACACCGACATCAAGGTCTGAGGGAACTCTGGGTAGTTTGACCGCAGGGTATCCCGTCGGTTTTCATGGAGGAACAATGTGAAGTCTGTTCCCAGTTTTAACTGGCTGCAGATTCTTCAGCTGTAGGTCATTTGTTCATCATCCTGCTACAGCACATGCTGACATGCCCATTTTATCTTTATTTAAATATACTGTAGTTGTCACGTCCCATTTTACCCACGTCATTTATCTACAATACTAATGCCTTCTCCATCTGGACACTTTCAGAAGTTTTGTATATTTTCTACATTTACTGTTTATAAACTTGTGTACACAAATGAGTAGTCAACTCTTTTCTTTGTATTTGTTTTTTATTTAGAACAACAAACGTTTTAAGCATTGTATTTGTGTGATATAGTACATTTAAAATTAAATTATTTTCAAACAGTATATTTAAACATTAAATTTAGGTGATATTGTATGAAAGGCATTGACAGCACTGGCTGTACAAGTCATGTCTCTCTTATCCACCTTCCATTCCATTTTGTGTATGTATTAGAAAACAATTCAATTACTTTAAAAAAACACTACGCGAAACAACTTTCTGGGCATGTTTCCTTTTTGTTCTGGAATAGTTGCTCACTTTTCCTTTCACGATTCTGGAGCTGATGCTCTTTTCGGGTGTTGTCACTTTTCAGTTGAAAGATTCATCTCTAACTGACCTGTGATTAAAAAAAACGACAACATTGTGTGCATCTTGTAAATGTGAATATTCATACAGAAGAGAGCTGCTCCCAAATTTTGACAAACTGACTAAAACCCATGAGGAATCTGAGGTAAAAGTTGTATTCATTAGAAATGGATTCCACACATTACTGCATAAAACAAAACAAAAAATCATCCATCCTTTAGGAATAAATGGACAGCGTAAAAAACAAAGATAATATCCAAAATAATGAACTTGTTCATTTGACCCAACATGTAAGTTAGTGCCACAATTGAGCAATATTGTACTTTAGGCCAGTATTTCATTGACTGAAAAAAATTGAGGGAACATCCAATGTACATACGGAGTCTAATGAAGTCTAAAAAGGCCCCTGCTTTCTTCACGACGTCGCATGTGTGGCTGTCAAAGAGCCCTCTTGGTCAGTCTCGAGGTCCGTCGGCAGCGACATGACCTCCAACATGCCCAGCCCAGTGTGAGGGACACTGGTGCTCATAATGTGTCTCTGTAAATGTTTAATCCAGTCCTCCTGGACCGACAAGGGACCCTGGAAGACGAGGTCACAGAACCTGTGTAGAGATGAAGAGACGAATTGAAAATAAAAAGGAGACAGTGATGACTATATTCCCTTGCATCATAGTATAATTGTTTTATACCTGCAGGTTAGTCTGTACATCTCCTCTGGCGTTTGTGGTAAGGGCAGCGTCTTCTTCTTTGAGCCGGGCCTCGAGCGTTGCCTCCTCACTTTACAGTCAAACGCTGGAAGACAGGAATGCCTCTATTCATTTACAGCGCTATCCCAGAGATTACACCACGGCCTCGCAAATTTAGCTTTCGGTCTATGTCTTGTTCAGTAAGGCCATTCCTAGAAAGCTTTGCAGGAGTCCTGGGGGGCTTATCAGAACTGCTGTTGCCACAGAGGGTTATATTTAGTTTGCAAAGGTCTTCGGTTAGATAGGGAATTTATTTGCAGAACTTTGCAGTTATGGCATTATTAAGGTTCTTCAATTCATTCGTTAGTGGTTTTATTGTTGTCAGTCTCATGACCCCCCCCCCCCTCCAAGCCTTCTTTCATGAAGGGGTTGTTACTCTTACAGATGCTGTCAGTTTTATATATTTGTCTTAATCCATAATTGAAATGTCAAGAAAAACAAAGTTAATTTCTTTAGGTCTGATTTATGCTGCTACTGGTGCCACTTACTGGTTCCCTCGAGTAAGGCAGTCCTTTTCCGTTTTGCATATGCCCTCAGGTGATTGGATAAGCTAACTCCACTGTGGAAAGTAGCATTACAATGGACACACACTTTCCTGTTGAATTCACCTTTTTCTGTAAAACAAACAACAAAACAAAACCACACAAATGAGTAAATGATGTGGGATTGATTTGAATAGTACTTCACTAACAATTGGAAATAATAAAGCACTATCTACTGTAAATTCAAGCCGTGATAAAGAATTAGAGGAGGTACGATGGTGCACCTATGCAGTAATGGCATGGGAAACTTGCACATCTACATTCTAACACATCAGGCAAAAATGATGACGATGCAAACTTTCAAACTAAAGATTCATCCAACAGGGAGAAAGCAAGCTTTTATTTCGAGTCCAGCTGACTTTATTCAACGCAGAGACCTACCATGACTCGGATGACCGAGAATCGCCACGGTAACAATTAAGAAGTGACTCACCACTTATTGACTTTGGCGGTGACGATGCAACTCTTGTTCCTGAACTGTGCTCGTTATTTGAAGAAAGCGCTAACATGTTCCTTGACATCCACGAGGACCCCCTTATTCTAGCATCTTCCTGACATTTCCTCTTCTTCAGAATTCCTATCAAGGCAGACGTGCCAGTGAGAGACTGTTTTACATCCAGCTTAGTCTCTTGTTGCTCTTCTTCAGATTCCATTCTCGCTAAAGAAAACACGGGCACCAGTGATCTGGCTTCAGCGCAAATGCTTTGAACAGAAGTATTTTTGGGGATTCCAACTGGTGAAGATGTGAAGGAATCGAGATCGGGTAGCTTCGATGAAGCGCCATACTGGAAATGGTTCCGCTTCTTCCCCAGAATTTGAAGTGCCCGCTGCAGCTCCTTCTTGTCTCGCATCAACTCCCGCAATAAAATTAATGGGGATTTGTTCTTGCTTGCTATGCTTTTGCCAAGCTTTTTAAGATGACCTCGTATGTGGTTGGACTGCCCAGTCCTGTTATCAAATGAGTCTCCGCATAATGGACAAGAGTGGATGTTTCTCACAGTCTCTGTGTCGGGCTCCAGCTGTAATGCTAACAACAAAACAGAAAACAAAATCAGAAACACATTGTGTAATGAGAAACATTTGACTGAAAACATACAAAGTCGTGTTAATCAGTGCTCTTTGGTAACCGAAAGAACCGGAGGAACATGCAACGAGTGTCAAAGTTACCTTTTTTTATTCTCCGGAGAGCAGAGATTTTCCGCCGAATTCGTGGCCTCCTGTCTTGACAAGCCACTTGTTCGGGAGATACGACATGGCGTGCGTTGTAGTTGAGGCCAACCCTATGAAGATGCCCTCGGATGTGATTGGACAATCCAACACCTGACTCAAAGATTGCGGGGCAGTACGGGCAGTTTTTAGGATCCGTTTCCAACTCCAGCACGTCCTCTGCGAATGAATCCGGCAGCGGCATTTGCTGAGAGACAAAGGTTTCTGGAAATATTTCGGATTCTATGTTTTCTTCCTTGATTTCGGGGTCAGTCTGGTCTTGTTCTTCACACTTTATTTTGTCAAACAGCCTTTTAGAAGCCTGAAGAGCACCCCTCATGGACATTCTTCTGCTATAGGTATAAATGATATTTGGTTTTTCTTTTTTTAAACCATTTTCACAAAGGTCATCTTCCATGTCATTAAATGGAAACATCTCGCTTTCCTCTTCTAGGTTGATTTTCTTCGGACTTGGTGAAGGTTTTGGTAAGATAAAGCAAGAGTCTTGATCAAAAGTGTTGCGATATGGGGTCGACATCTTCCTCTTAGAGGGTGACTTTCTCATCGTGGCGCCGTTAGGGTCTCTCCTGTCTGCACTGGGTGGTATTTTGAGGTGATTTGGGGATGAAGCCAAGTCGATTGTCAGGTTTCCTGGGGACTCATGTGTGTAACTTTTGGTTTCCTGAAAAGACATGCTACAGATATTGCTTTCCTTCTTCTGTTCTGCAGTTTTCTTTCCATGTCTTTGTCGGGACAGGAGAACATTAATAGATTTGTCAAGCTTTGATTCTGTCAATTGGGACTTGGGACTTCTCTTGATCCTGCTATTTTTAAACAAGTCTGAAATATCATTGGCATCACTTGGTGAATCGGCTCCTTTAGAAGAAATTTGATTTTTGATCAAAATTTTTGATGTAAACTCAGCATCTTCGACAGGAGTAGGCTTGGGCAGCTCTTTGCATGCTTGTCCATGTTTTTCTCTATGCTGTGCATCTGCGTATTCTTCCACAGTCTGCTGATGGCGCCGCAGAAGATGATTCTTAAATACAGTTTTGCTAAAAGCTCTATAAGAACAAATGTTACAAGAGAAGCTTTCAGACTGATCATTCTGGATCTGTTCAACTGGAATAAGAGTATGCTGCATAATGTTATGTCTCCTGAGATCACTCTCACTCAGAGATCTGAAGCTACATATTTTGCACTTGAACTTTCTCTTCTCCTTCTCGTGTGTTTTTGCATGCGTTACAAACATATTCGGACAGTTTGTTACAAATGGGCACTGAGGGCAGAAGAGCTTTGCAATTTTGTCCTCTCTCTTTTTATCATTGACGTCTTTAAGCTCTCCAGTGAGTCTGTCTTTCTTTTCCTGGTGGACAGACAAGTGCTCAATTAGAGAATCGCTTCGCTCGAAGGCCTGTCCACATTCGCGGCGAACAAAAGGCTTTGGCGAAATCTCCCCAAGGTCAGCGTGCGATTTCATATGCAGATGCAAATGATGTTCTTTCTTGAAAACCAGCTTACATTTCACGCAACTGTGACACGATGGCTTCTTCTCTGAATGAGAATTGATTGTAAGCCTCCTTTTTATTGGCGGAAACCCATGACACACGCTGTTCTCGTGTGAATTTCGTGCAGGTGAATTGTAAAGAATTTCTTTGATGGCCTTGACGGTTCCATTGGGATACTTGGACACTTCCGCTGCTGATGAAGTCTGTGATTTCGGGAACTTTCTTGACTTTTGGACTTTTCTAACAGGAATTAAGTCAACTTGGCCTTCCGCATCAGTTGAATCCTCAGACGACTTGTACCTCGGATCGGGGTCAACGTCTTCGGAAGGATCTGCCATAACAACCATGTCCATTTTCCGTTTCCTTCTCCTTTGACTGTTGCTAGGAAGGATTTCCTCTTCGGGCTCCTCACCAGGGGAGTCACCGTGGTTTTCCCACAGGAACTGCATAAATTCTTTACGTGGATCCCAATGAAGGTCACTAGTATTATCAAAATGATCCAGCGAGTTTTCAGGCGAGTCTGCATCAAAACCCCAAATTCCTGCAGTGTCAATTTCCTGTACAGTCTTTAGTGGGGTGATGCTCTTTGCCTCCTCTGTCTCTGTGGAGATACTGTTGAGCTCATGGGCTTGTGTAGCCTGATGCAAAGAAGGTCCATTTCCCAGGCCAACTGAAGAGAGCATATCTGTGCTTGACAGAACATGTAGGACAATGTTTTGTTTAGGAGAAGGTTTCCCAAACGCATCGGTACAGGAGGCCGATTCGTGTGCCATCCTCACTGGCTCTTGCAAGAGTGTGAGGGCATTGATCCCAGGATCTGCGTCTTTGTCATCTTCGTCAACACCAGTCAGACATGACATTTCAGCTGCCATGACCTGCAAAGAAAAGTTAAGCTTTCTTAGATCTTAGATCACTCAAAAGATACCGGTATGTAATCAAACTAACTCGACCACATCTCGAATGTTTAAGCCTTTCTCAATTGAGGCATAGAGTTGCATGCCTCGGCACACAACTGCTGAATTTCTTTTCCCCTTTTTCTAAGCATTTTCAAATGTAAATATTCATCCCTGTATTGTCCTTGCACCTTTGAGATTTTTTTAGTACAACTCATGGCCTTGGCTTTATCCAATTTCCTCTGCCAAGGAGGTCTTGTGATTGGTTCAGTTCGTCTACTTTTGTTAGATACTTTTAATTAAATTAAACTCAAATCCAAATTTCAAAGAAAAAGATGCAAAAATAAACACTGCTGGAAGATGGTCAGCTACAACAAGATTAAGACATGGAACCCGAAAAGCAATCCAGAATTTAACTATCCAGAAAAGCTTTGATCCCAACGATGACCTGCTGCAAGTCCTAAACCAGACTTAAGGACTCGATTTATGATCTCTTTTCCACCATAAATGGACACATCTGCCCGGCCGTCAGACACTTCCAAAAGTACATCGTACTTTGACACAGTTGCAGGAGGGCAGTGAAGAGTCAGATGTTTCAACAACTACGGCGACAGTTTCTCATTTTCCTACTTTCTTGTGCCGTACACGTTTGTGGTGCCTTGCATGAACTGTTGCGAATGGAATGAATGCAAAACATGCATGGAAGGCTCCATCCATCTCCATGTTTTTAACATAGATCACAAATGGGGCTTTACTTCTTCTTTACTACTCAAAGCAGCCATCTAAATGCATCCAGACTGGTCATACTAAATACTGGTATGACAGTGTAAGGCCAAATCCCAAATCCCTCCTTGGCTATGACCCCTTCTTTTTGCACAAGCCCATGTCAGGATGTGTGTCCTGTTTTTTTTTTTAGGGCACTGAGAGGTAGTTCTCATCTTGCTAGCCGAATGAAGTGTTTTCAAAATGAGGTGTAGAAGATCGTGGCATTAAATTACAGAAACCTTTGCGCACATTTGAGCCATCATAAAAGTAAGATGGTTACCTTTCTGGCAAAGGAAGAGCATAAAAAAAATATACCTTTGCAAATAAAATGAGTGAAAATGCTAAATGTTTACGTGTCGTTACCCATGCTATTTACATTCTGCTACATGCAATTTAGGTTGCAGTTTCAGTGCAGCATGAGATTGTAAATCAGTAATGGTTAGGCTGGTTCAGACATCTGGCGACAATAATAATTTGTAGCTTTTTAGCTTGCCTTAGCAAACACTAAACAGAGCTGCATTTAGCTTACAGACACATTTACAAGTCCAATATTACATTTTGGAACAGTTTGCAAAGGGTAGATGGATCCTCATTAGAATGCACTTGTTTGATGTGAAGAGTAACCAGTTTAGACTGTGTAAACGTAGGTAATAACATAAACTTGACACTTAGCTTACATCATTATCCGTTTCCATTTATAATGGCACAAGGTCGTCAGATTGAGAGCTCTTGGAAGCGAAGGGCAACAGATGGTGTCATGCCATGTCCATGTTCCTGTGGCAAACAAAGGTGTTTTACACAGCAGCACCAAACCTGGGAAGAGACCTCTTTAATGGCATCAGATGAGCAGTTGTGCATTTTGTTTAGAGCTAAAACTTTCAGCAGTATGGTTACCTGCCATGCCACAATAGCAGAGATGTGCTCTCAAAAGGCATCGACAATCAGAACCGAATGGATTATGTTTCCTTAAGCTTTATATCATGCTGTGTTGCTGGATACTGCTAACAGAAGCTGCAAGACCATTCCATTAAGGCTGTTCCATAGCAAAACCTATTCCCCAGGCTAAACTATGTCTAATGGCAATCGTTCCTTGCTACATACTAAACGGATATCAAGTACACGGAGAAAACGAACAAAACATTACCTCTGAGTGGTGCGGAAGCAGATAGAGCTCGAATTGTACGTTGCATTGAATATTTTTTTACTTTCGTCTTCCATTTATTTCACAGTCGCCATTTTCCGTGGTGGTCTGGTGTGGGACAGATCATTTATTTTGTAAGGGCATCCGTATATACTTATGGTTGTACAGCGCCAGAATAAAGACGTTATTGAAAATTGCGTTTATGTATGCGACCAGGTAAAAAAACAAACATTCTAAAAACACTCACTCAAGTTACTACCGTCTACTATTTCGACACGTAATGTTACGTGTGTCGCCATGTTCCCCCTGAAAGATTTGCAATGGTTCAGTCCAGATAGGAGGCATTAAAAAAAAAAACCGAGTTAATGACCACCTCCTTTGGGTAGCAGCTTTTCTTTAGGTTGATGGTGATCAGTCAATGTAGTAATTGATCATATAAATTAAAATTAGGTTAATACGCGATTTGGTTTTTTAAAAGAGCACATTTGTCCCAAATAATTAAACTTGCCATTGATGCACAGATGAGAATTGTATGGCAACAGAGGGATGACACCACTATCCCCCCCATGGTTATCTTCTCACAGGTCTCTTTGTTGCTTTGACCAAATCTAATTCAATAAAAAATGACATTTATTACTCTTTATAATTTACAATAGGCATATTTACTTAATTATTTTAATATCCTGCAACTGTCAATGTTCTAGCTACGCAAATAATCAATATGGAAATATCCTATTAAAAATAAAGCCGTCACAGATGGGCGGGACCAGAATGTCAGACGCTGCGATAAAGAACTAGCTAATATAACTAGCATGAGTTTAAACTAGCATGGATTAAGCCACATTTGTTCACTATTACAGGTGGGTAAACAAATAGAAAATAGCACAGATAACGTTTAAAATGACAAAGGTCCGTGATTGAATGTGTTCATGGCAACTACGCAGCTAACAAGCCATTAGCCATTATTTAAAATGACGCATACTAATATTTGAATGTTGCTAGCAAGCTGTTCAGTAGCTAATTAAGAAGCTAGCAAAGCCCAAATAGCTAGAATAAACATTTTTAGATTGTGGAGTTAAAATTGCTAAATTAATCTGTCACTTGAATTATTTTATCAATAATATTTAATTGCAGTTCTGATACTAGGAATACATTTTTCATAAAGTTTTTTTTCCCCAATAGGCGAGCTGTATAGAGTTCTCTTTTGTTACATTAGTGAAGCTAAAGATATGTGAGGAAAAATGAAATCTGTGTTAGTTTTGTTGCCACAAAGCATCTAACATGTTTAGTAAATCCTGATATTTTTCTGTTATGTTTATCGTGGATATAAATGCTTTCTGTGCTTCATATTTACACTGAATTATCTGGTTGCTGTTTTTTTTTCCTCTGTGCCTTACATCCCCGAACAAGGTCCACTCTGCATGCATGCGTGTTGACATGATCTGGTGAGATGGCTGATTGTGATAACTCCACCCTGTCCCTGGACCATCTGTTTTTTGAGAAATCTATTGTCCACAAAGTGTGAGTACAGTGCTCCCTCTGAACATCCTTCCCTCTTCTTCCTCTCTAAACTGATGAAATGTATCCCATTTTGAACTGTATTTGACAGAAAGCCCCTGCATCACGAGAACAGTCTATGGCTTCCCCAGACAGAAACACCTCCACCACTTTCTCATATTTCAGCCACACAGGATATGCGGGATGAAGCAGGCTCTGTCTCCAGCCTATTTGGTATGTTGTGCATTGGATTAGGTGAAATTCCTTTTCACTTGACTTGCGTAAACTGCCCACTAAATTTAACTGTATGACTCACAAACACAATGGCTTCGTTAGTTTGAAAGCTCCCCCATTTATCCATGAAATGCATGAACAGACGGGAATCTGGTTTTTATGATGTATTCTTATAATCATTAGTGTTCCTGGAATGGTGACTCCCTTGCTGTGAGTTATTTACATCTGGATGCAAAACAGCAAAATAGTCAACAATGTTCCAGGCACACAATGACATTGGCTAACAACTAGGTTTGGATCTCTCCATTCAATGTTGCAGGTTTCTCAGAGACCCCAGATCTATTATTTCCTCCTTACAAAGCATCAGCTGTCGTAAAGGTCTTACCATCAAAAAGCAGCAGATCTTACAATTATGACAATGATGATGGAGCGGCTAAAACTCAGGACGGCATCAACAGCACCAGTCAATGTGACGGCCTTTCGGGAGATGAGGGGTTCAGGGATTACTCTCAGGGTGGCAGTGCTCATGTAGCCATCAGCCAGAGGTGTTGGTCTCTGGACCGCAGCAAAAGCCCACCTCTACGGAGAAGGCAAGTGTCAGTCATTTATCAAAATGACATTTGCCTAATTGTGATCTGAGGTGTGCTTGTATTGTTAAATGGTGAAAATTGAATGCAATAAAAAAGCAGGTCAAAATAGATTTCTTGCCTTTGCAGGCGGACGTAGAACACAATTAAGCCTTCAAACATGATGCAAAAATAGTTCCCCACCTTACAGTCTAAATGTCTTCCATATCCTCTCATCTTCCCCGTAACAGTTTGTTCAAGGTTCAGGTGTTGAACAATGAAGGAGACTCATCAACCAAAGATGACCACAGTATATGTGGCAGCCAGACAGCATCCAAGCCTCAAACTTTTCTTAGTCAGGTTACCATGGCGACAGTGCCTCCTCCTCTTCAGCTGCCACAAACGACAGTAAGCCAAGCTGCTCCTCCTTTCTCCCCCTTGCTCTGCTTCTCAACCCCCCTCCCTCTCGGCTCATCTGCACCAAGTAGCCGACCCCCGCAGCAGGCAGCGCATGCAGGGATGCGGGACAAGGGCACAAAGAGAGTCTTCGTTCCTCCCATGATGCCTCAGCCACTTCACATTCAAGGTGCTGCACTGCTCTTACGCAGCCACGGAAAAACCGTGCGCTCATACGGCCGTGTGGGTCCCCAAATAGCGCTCATATATCTCATGTTGGGTGCTTCAATTAATGAGCATTCCATACATATGTCTGGCAATGGCAGCCATAGTGTGTTTGGGTGTGATGAGGTGAATTGAGGTGAGCCCCCCCCCCCCCCCCATTGACCGCTCTGTTGTAATGAAACACAATTGTCACTAGGTGGTGGATAGCCAACCAGAGTTAAAGAACCCTTTTTAAACACATACAGTCGACTGGAATTTAATTTGACTTTGCATAAAACCTCTTAATTTTTGTAACGTACAAAAAAGTCAACCTCTTCATTTTAATATGAAGGTGGAATAAATGGGACTGTGCTCTGTTTTGGTTGTCCACATTTTAGGTACCTCTGGGTCTGGAGTTTTGCGACCAGTTTCTGAAATTCGTATCCTTTATATTTAAGAGTATTAGTACAATTAAAAATGTTCAACAGCGGTTGAACTGTGCTCGAGTGCAATTTCACAGATGATTTTCTGAACCGTTTTAACGCAGCTGCCAAGTTCAGAACGGTCTTCAGTGAGTTCCCCTTTTTCAACTACGTTCAGTCCAAAGCACTTGATGATGTAAGCGCAATTGTAATAGTTTGCATTATTTTTGTAACTGCAACTGTGAGTCTCCTGCAACTGTGTGTGTGTGTGTGTGTGTTTTGTCAGGTTCTTTACACAGATAAAAACTTTGTAGCATGTGCTCCTACTGGATCTGGTAAAACCGTGCTGTTTGAGCTGGCCATCATTCGTCTTCTAATGGAGACCTCGGAGCCCTGGAGAGAAGTCAAAGCCGTCTATAGTGAGCAGAATTGTTTCCAAATTGTTTATGGTTTTGTGATAGATTTAGAGTTTATGTGATTCAATGTTTGTTCTTGCCAGTGGCCCCAATCAAGGCTCTTTGCAGTCAGTGCTTTGAGAACTGGAAGAAAAAGTTTGGTCCCCTGGGGCTGATCTGTAAGGAGCTAACGGGCGACACAGAGATTGATGACTTCTTTGAGATTCAAGACTCCCACATAATCCTGACCACCCCTGTGTGTGACAGCAAAAAACAAACACAGCAAAAAAACAAATGAGAAGATAGTAATCCACATTGAGAGCCTGAAATCTGTATCTTTTCTTTTTTAGGAAAAATGGGACAGCCTGACTAGAAAATGGAAAGACAACTGTCTTTTGCAGCTCGTCCGGCTCTTTCTTATTGATGAGGTCAGTGAGTTTGTCTGATTTATTAACCGGTCAATAGACAACGCTCACTGTGCACTTATGCCAGAAGATGTAATGATGTCAGCATGAAGGTTTTCTCTCAGCGTTTTCTTTCACTTGTGGTTAAACGATAGAGATGTTATTCTCAGGTCCGGTTAGTTAGAGACAGCACATGGCCTTGTCTGAGTTCAACCATCTTTTGTTATCAGGGGAATAAAATGACAAACGACACCTTTGTTCCATTTTGCCCACACACCAATGACTGTTTAACTTTTAAAATGTTTCTAAAGTCGATCATAAGAAGTCAAATATGATTCCGCCAGGTCCACGTGGTGAAAGATACAACCCGTGGTGCCACTCTGGAAGTGGTGGTGAGCAGGATGAAGGCTGTGAGCGCCTACAGGACAGCGCTGAATACAGAAACGGGCCTTTCTATGAGGTTTGTGGCTGTATCAGCCACCATACCCAACATCTCTGATGTAAGTTTTTTAGGACTAAAAAAGTAAATAAATGCCAGTAAATCCCTCCACTGTTGAGTACAGAGAGGTGTTGGTGTTTGTTCCGTATACCTGGCGCGTCTTTACCAGCCTTGTTTCGTCTGCATCTTGCCAGATAGCAGACTGGCTTTCTGACGAAAGCGGTGCAGCCGCGTATCTGGACATGGACGATAGCTACCGTCCGGTGAAGCTGAGGAGGGTGGTGCTGGGATTCCCACGCAACCCAAACCAAACGGAGTTCAAGTTCGACCTGTCTCTTAACTACAAGATGGCCAACATCATACAAACATACTCCGACCAGAAGCCTACACTGGTGGTAGGTGTGGCATTCAGGCTGAACTGTATCTGCTTGTTTGTTCTCCTTCATGTAACAAAGCTATGAAGTTGTTAGGAATGAATAAGGATCATGGGACTGGTTTAGGTTATATTTCTATAATCATGATTTGTTAGTTTTGCTCAACAAGGAAAGGAGTCCAGCAGTCGGCTGCAGTTCTAGCAAAGGATGCTCGTTTCATCATGAGCGTTGAGCACAAGCAAAGGTGTGTTTGTTACTCATAGATACACACTAATATACTATAAATGTTCTTGTATTATGCAGCCACCCAACAATAGCTTTTATTTCTTTTTAGGCTGATGAACTATGCAAACTCTCTTCTGGATTCAAAACTTAGAGGTGAGCTGTCTTTTCAAATGTCAAGACCAGATTTTAAACACTTTTTTTGTGCAGACCCAGTGAGGAAGAGCATGTTGAACTGGCTCTAATTTCTAATTTCATTGCATCACTGTGTGAAATGATAATAAAGTGCTATTCTATTCTATTCTATTCTAATTATGAACTCTATGACCGTATTTAGTTTTGTTTTTTGTTGTTGTTCCAGAGCTGGTGATGTTAGGAGTTGGTTACCACCATGCAGGAGTTGACTTGTCTGACAGGAAGATGATAGAAAAGGCCTTCATTCAGGCAGACCTTCCTGTTCTCTGTGAGTAGTATGTGCTGGTTATGGATATGTGTCTACACACACATATCACCTTGCGTACCTGTGCAGACACATATCCATAACCAGCACACACAAATTCATCCTGACCCTACTTTATTACAGTTAACACTCCCATTGTGGTCTGATTTTCCGATATCCCAGTTACCACCAGGACTCTGGCCATGGGGGTGAACTTGCCTGCTCATCTGGTGGTGATAAAGTCCACCATGCAGTATGTAGCAGGTTCCTGCGAGGAGTACAGCGAGGCCGACCTGCTGCAGATGATAGGCCGAGCTGGGAGACCACAAGTAAAAAGGAACTTCTCTTCCTACTTCCCTTCGCACCAGCAAAATTGAAGCATCCATAAATCAAGCAGCCAAATTTGTTTCACTTGGACCGTACCATTTTAACACTCTAGACTGGTCAAAAAAAAAAAAAGAATTGTGATAACTTATTATAATGTGTGGCATTATTGAAATAGCAATTTTTTAAGTCAATAGAGTTATAAATATGTAGCTAGTTTAAGTAAGATGTACAAACTACATAACATTATGCCGGTGTAGATTCTCATATCTTTGAGGTCATGGTCTTTTTTGAAGGTTGAAGCAGAAACAAATGAACTTCTGTTCAGCTGTCACAGAAACGACACGAGAACGTTTGTATTTCCTTCCTCTAGTTCGATACGTCAGCGACTGCAGTGATCATGACCAAGATCCAAACCAGAGATAAGTACATAAAACTTATGAATGGGATGGAAATCATCGAGAGCAGGTAGCACAGCCCGGTCGCCTCATTTCCTTTCATAGCGCAGGGATTATAAGGCAGGTGATGCGAGGTGATATACATTCACTCCAGCTTGCACAGTCACCTGGTGGAGCACCTGAATGCGGAGATTGTTCTCCAAACCATCAGTGATGTCAACATGGCTCTTGACTGGATACGCTCCACCTTCCTTTACATCAGAGCCCTGAAGAACCCGACACACTACGGTCAGAGCACAAACAGATCAGAATCAGTGTCCCACTTGTCTATCAATACTGGATACTGGATACTGGATTAAACCGGTCCGCGCATCGGCTCCTATTTCAGGTTTCTCTGCCAAGTTAGACCGATATGGGATTGAAGCAAAACTACAAGGTGGGGGCGCAGCTGAAACCACATGACATGTTCCAAGTGTTAGAATGTTTTGGGTGAAACGTGGAAATGACTCTCTATTCCACTATTATCATTTGAGACAAATGTCTACACTTTTTTCCTGCCCTAGAACTTTGTCTGAAGAATCTTAACTCTCTGTCCTCAATTGGTCTGATTGCCATGGATGAGGACATCAACATCAAACCAACAGGTATAAAGGAAGTCCGCTTAAATACTTAAATAAGTCAAATGAATCAACGTTATATTAAAGAGATGAAACCATCGTGTGCTTTCCTCACAGATGCTGGCAGGTTGATGGCGAGGTACTGCGTCGCCTTCGACACCATGAAACAGTTCAGCAAAGTGGCCGGCACTGAGAACCTGTCTGACCTGGTAGGTTTACTTGGGAGGCCGCACACTCGCTAAAGGTTTTATTTAAATTTTAGATGTCGTACTCTTTCTTTTTTTTGCAAATATAATTTATTTGAATTGCTAAGATGCAACAGAGAAAATGCCTCCCTTATCAAAAGCGACTCTGCGTGCAGGTGGAGTTGGTGTCAAAGAGTAGAGAGTTCAGTCACGTTCAGCTGCGAGTGAATGAGAAGAGGTCCTTAAACACATTGAACAAGGACAAGAACCGGGTCACAATCAGGTTAGACGTGTTGAGACAATCCCACAGGTCACAGATGCAGAATGATTTTATGATGGATAATGACGAAAACTAGCCACTGTAATTGGGATACTTTTCCAGGTTTCCTTTTGAGGGAAAGATCAAGACCGCTGAGATGAAAGTGAACTGGTAGGTTTACCATGTCCGGTCTCTGGAAAGGCAGTGTTCATTGTTAATTGTATTTTTAATTCATGCAGAATTCTTAACACTGAAAATTGACTTTTTGACTGTAAATATCATCCACTTTATCTTCAGCTTGCTTCAGGCTCAGCTGGGTTGCATTCCAGTTCAAGACTTTGGACTAACCCAGGATACAGGAAGGATCTTCAAGAATGGAATGCGCATCAGTAAATGTATGTTGGATAAAATCAGGGACGACATGTAAGCCGCACGCTCTGTCACGGCATTTCTTTTTAACTTCCCGTCCAATCAGGTCTGTCGGAGTTTCTGAGCCAGCCATCCAAGAATGTTTTTTCTGCTCTCCTCAACTCCCTGATTCTGGCGAAGTGCTTCAGGGCCAGGCTTTGGGAGAACTCGACCTACGTGTCCAAACAGCTGGAGAAGATAGGTGGGGGCACCCGTGTCGCTTTAGTGCACCTTATACTCATTATTGTACCCGATGAGTTCACTTACGTGACGTGTTTAATGTGTTTCAGGCCAGACTTTATCAACTGCCATGGTGAATGCTGGACTCACAACTTTCAGCAAAATAGAGCACACTAATGCCCGTGAGATTGAGCTGGTCAGTCTGTGTGATATCTAAGAAGCATTTCATTTTAACATTGTTCAGGTGCGATTTGAGGCACCACAGTCTGATTGCTTTCATTGTGATCACCGTAACGCACAGCTGATTTTTTTCAGGTAGTATGTTAAAGCCGACTGAATTTATTTTTTTTATGTATTCAAATGACACTTTTAGTATTTGAATGTGATTTTCATCTCTTCAGATCCTCAACAGACATCCACCATTTGGCAACCAAATCCGAGAATCTGTCATTCATCTCCCAAAGTACGAAGTTACTTTGGAGCAGGTAAAATTAGTTGAAAATGTTTAAGGGAAAGTTTTGTTATATTATGTCATATAATAGTTTCCCTGATTTTTTTAAGTAGTATCTCGCTGTCTTTGCTGATCGTACTTCTTCACAGTTGTGTCTGTGATTTCTAGCTTCCCAGGTATAGTTGCGAGACTGCAGAGATGGTGGTGAAAGTAAACTTAAACAACCAAACCGAGCTCCTGTCCAAGAGAACAGCGCCGAACCTTCACTACGTTTCTCTGCTCATCGGAAATTCTGATAACACTGTAGTATTTCTACAGAAACTCACGTGAGGGAAAAAATAAATCCTGGTTCCCACTTCTATTAAGTTAACAAACAACAGAACTGATTACACATGGATTTTTTGCTTTGTTTGTGTTCTAGGGACTTGATGCTGTTGAAATGTGGAAGCTGGTCAAAGAAGATCGAGGTGGCAAAGGCCTCAAAAGGAGAGGAGATCAGTGTCAATCTCATCAGCTCAGAATACGGTAACGAGAATATCTTTGAATTCCGCACCAAAATATATCCACAGTATGTACAGATTACCTGCATATCACCAATGATATAGAAGGGAATACATTTATAAGGATATATGATTCATTGCTCCACCTCTATATAGGATTATTTTGTCTTTGCTCATCCTGGCTGTAGAGACTGTACAGTTGGGTTTTCCTTCCTCTATAGTGGGCCTTGACATCCAGCAGAAGTTCAATGTGTACTACTCTGGAGCCAAGAAGTTTGGAACCGATAATTCTTACTGCTTGACACGCGATCGCACAGGACAGAGATTGCAACAGTTTAAATCTCAGGCTCCAACTCAGAGGGAAAATGACACAGCTGCTGCAGAACAAGGTTTTCTTTTAACGCTGACATTGTTGAATATCGATAGTGGGTTGATTAGATTTTTAAAACGCGGACTGAAGTTATTTTTCCTTTTATTCAAATATAACAACCAGATTCCGGCGGTACAAGACAATGCAACCACTACTGCAAGAATAAAGATCTCTGTGGCCATGACTGCTGTGAGTACAATCCACACATCTCTGACTGTGCAATCATTTGTATATCCACTATACGCGCATTGTACCAATTAGATGGCATCCCTCCTCCTTGAAAAGGCAAAGTAGGTGTGACTGTGGCACGGAAGAGATCAGCAAATCAAGAATGCACTTTCTCATCCTACCTGAATGACCTGAGGAGCAGGAGTGACACGCTCACACAGACTCCTGCCAAACGACTCAAGGTGAGGAAGAAAACCGGCGTGACTTTTAGACAAGAAGCAAAATAAATAAATAAATAAATAAAAACACACATGACTGAATCTGTGCTGTTTAATCTGCATCACTTGTGCACAGTATTCCAGAGTATAGACATGTAGTGTATATTGCAGTACTGTACATTAAAAAAGGTTATACCTTGCATATGTGTTTGATATGAAAATCAATCTAAGATTCCAAGCGTTTCATGATAAGGAGTATCACAATATGTACATAATTTTGTGTTATTACTACTCTATCCACTTTCATTAATATGAAAACTAAACTTACCAGATAAAACAAGCGCCTGTAATAGATTGATATTAGTTAGTGGATTAACGGCATTATGTTCTGTTTTATTTACTCAGATGAAAATGAGCGAGGAGTCTGAGTCTGTCAAAATGCAGCAGTTTCTTTACAAACCTAAAGAGAGAATACCTACGTGTTCCAGGTTTTCACAATTACACCGACATTTTTGACATTTATTTACCAGTTCATATCATAGGAAACAGCTGTCTGAGCCTCTGAATGTAATCTGAGCTAATTCTGATGTCCTGTTTTATTTCACGAAGGTCTGAAGGGATTGATTATGACGCTTCAGTGAGACCCAGTGTTGTGGATTTGTCAACAAAGGACTGGGCTGCTCTGCCAGATGTTGTTGACCTGGATGTTGACGACGGTAAACAAGTGTCATAAATAAGACTAACTCGACACATTCCATTCCCATTGCAGGATTTAACAAACGTCTCTCACGCTCGTTCTCTGTCCTTTATGAGATTATGACAATGTGGAGGATGCATTCATGATGACGGAGGAGCTCATCCAAAAAGCAGACGCATCTCACGCTCACCATCAAAGTATCCTCGCCGCTGCGTGGACAAACCCCGGTACCGGCACTCACGCTGGCGTGGACCAGGAATATAAAATGCACCAAAACCAGATCAATACGACGAGCCCCGCGTATACGAAGAGGTCGAGCTGGAACCCTCACTGCAAGATTCCACCACCCTCACACATACCGACCGTCACTTTTGATCTTGGAAATGAATGGGATGACTGGAGTGACTTTGATGATGAGAAATTAGTGCACGCCAGTGAGACGCCACCGGGGTCGTGCACGGCTAACGTTGAACCTCAAGACCAGCAGCCGATAGACGGCAAAACGCCAGGTAGAGTGAACGTTGAGATTATTTCAGTTCAGGACATACAAGTCAAAAGATCAGCATGTAAATGGTCAGTACGTATTCTTTCAGGGTTATTTTAGTCACAATTATGATGAGTATATATTTAATGCGCAGGTTTTACCAGTACAGCGTCAGCAGTCTGCCACGCTCAAGTCAAGCCCTGTTTCCTCACGAACAGACCACCGCTAAGGTAAAGCTGGAAGTAAGCTGGAATCGAGTTAAACACCAGCCATAAAACATTGTGTGAAAATTTGTACCGTAAAAAGGCTCTTTCACGTCGTAATTAAGACATTAAAAACTTCATCTTCATCTTTTAGGTCAATTCCACAGATTTTAAATGCTGAAATCCAAAAACCACAGAACAGAGTCACATTGGACTGGAATAAAAGGGTACGTGCGCATGTGTGTGTGTGTGTGTGTGTGTGCTTTTGTGAATGTATTTCATTTATATGAGGAGACCGCTGTCCTGTAGAGAGTTACTGAGGAGTCTGTCGTTCTCTATTTGCAGAGAAGCGCCTTCATTGAAGATGTTGCTGTAAACACACCAGAGAACGTCCCGCAGCAGAGCGAGACCTCCGTTGCCCCGCGTCACAGCAGGTTTGATTTCTTCTCAAGGGGTCCTGCAGCCAATGGCAGCTCATCCATCAACACATGGTAAAGGACATCGCAACTATCTATTGATTTATGACTATCATTTTCCTTAATACACAATAAGAATAACCCTGCTTATTTTGTACTCTATTCTGCAGCGAAGAAGAAGAAGAAACTTTCCTTGGGATATTTGATGGCATAATTTAAAAGCAAAATATATGTAACTGACAGAAATAAGTTAACATAAAGTGTTCTCATTGTTTTTGTGTTCATATTTCATCAACAGTAACCATATTTAGACTTTTAAAGGTCATGTTATTATTAGTTTACAGCATAAGGTGACAACTTGTTTCTCATGTTCTAATGCTCTAATTGTTGTTATTTATTTGATAAGGACAATTCATCACATTCTTTGTTGAAGTCGTAAAGAGTCCGTCATCCTATAGTTTGAAAGTTATCACAGAGCCACGTTTATTAAATAGTTTACGTGGTTAAATACATGCTATTGCTGCTCATGCATCTACAACAGTTCTAAGTGTGTTAAGAGTCCTGCCAAATGATAAATGATTAAAAGAGTTTTCCCTGAAGATCTTTTCACAAAGCTGGAGATCAGCTTTTACTGATGGAACTGACGGATGACGTGTCTAGAGCTTGATTACCATGGGTGACAATAAATGTCTGAATTAGTAAATTGATTATTCATTCATTCATTAGTCTTCTTAACTGCTTTGTCTGTTACCGGGAGTGGAGTGGAGGAGTGTGAAAAGCAAATAGGCCAAAATGGATTATTAGAATATTGATAATTAAAATAAATAAAAGTTAAGTTTAATAAAATCTTTGGGAGGGTTAAACCAATTTCTGATTGAATTAAATTAACCCCAGATCACGGGATTTTATCAGTAATGGAGACTTGGAAGAAATCAGCTCCAGTTACCGGATTTGTGGATTATTAATCTATCAAAGTATCGTTCAATACTGAATATGTGGAATATTTGCCGTGATGTACGTAACCTAAAAAGTAATTTCGGGATACTGCTGGGGTTTGCGTTAAATCCCGCTTTTCCTTCCTTTGCCTAAACTATCGCGTGATTTGTGCGGATGTAACGCGAGATGGAGATGACGTCAGTTTTAGCGCGGAGTTCGTGGATGCGGAAAAGCTTGTTTTATAGATTCAACAAGTTATTTCGATTACTTTGAATTTATATTTAGATATTTAGCGAAACTTTATGTATTTATTTTTACATGTAGCGTGTTTATGACATGTATTTGATAAACTACAGCATATGACGACCAGCTGGTGCGGTGAGTTTGTTTTGTTTTGTTTCAGCGGGACTTAGCTAGCGTAACGTTCAGCGGATTGTAATGATCGTAGTTTGATTACTGCCTGCCACAATAGTTTCTAAAGTGAATATGGACCGTGAATTCTGAGTAGGAAATCCTCTTTAAAGTTTGTTTTCATGTCTTCCTGTCCGGTTAGATGGCATTGTCTCCTAAACGCATCAACAAAGATGGACACAACGCTACTACTAAATCTGATAGAGGTCAAAGAAGAGCCAAAGTACAAAGTAAGTTTGATATCAAATGATAACATCTGAATATAAACTCGCCATCTAACAGCATATTAGTATTAATGGCATGTTTAGCGAGCAACGCTTGGAGGTTCTGTTAGTCTCAGATCCAAAAAGTTGGGGCGTTGTGTTGGTAAAGACGAATGCAACGATTTGCAAATCCTAATTTGAACCTAAAAGTAATTAAATGTAATTCGCCCATGTATTAACATGCTTGATAGAATAATGGCGGTCTTTGCAGAGATTCCCTTTGATGATCTTATGAACTACTCGGTTGTCTTTGTTCCTTTCTCAGTTGAAGTGAAATTTAAAAAGGAGTCAGAAATGATCACATTTTGTTTTATTAATGTTTTGTAGAGCATAAAGTTGTATAATAAAGTAATTACCGTCTTACATGGAATGTAGTGATGTCTTCTAAGGTTTTATCATTCTTGCGCTTTTTTTTAACGTCCAACAAATTGTAGCAAAAATGATTTCTTGATCAGAGCGAATGAGAAAAGGAAACTGTGACGGCCTTTCTTCTGCTGTCCTCCAGGAGACGTGGAGACAGACATCGAGCGTCTCTACAAAGCTGTCCCTCAGCTGGCCAAGGTCTTCCGCATAATAGACAAAATTGGAGAAGGTACATGCTCGGCTTAACCCTTTCAACGCCAGTTTAGAGTTTATTTCCTGTATTTAAAAGATACTTTAAAGATGAATTCAGTATCCAGTTGTCCACCTCATCTCATTTATCGGAGCTGTTGGCGGTGACGTTCATGACTTGTGTCTTTTGTGCATCAGGTACGTTCAGCTCGGTGTATTTGGGCGAGGCTCAGATGAGGGATGGGGGGAAAGAGTTGTTTGCCCTGAAGCATCTCATCCCAACCAGCCACCCCACGCGCATCGCCGCTGAGCTTCAGTGTCTCACCGTCGCTGGGTGAGTCCTGTGTTTATTCCCCTTCCTGAAAGCGATCAGAGGTCTGTATTTGTGGCTGGTAAGCAGCGTTTTCTTTGTCGAACCGGACGCAGCAAGGGCCGACGCCATTTTGCAACACATTTAAATGACTTCTGCGTATTTTTTTTAAACATTACAGAGGCACAGAAAACGTGATGGGGGTGACTTACTGCTTCAGGAAGGAAGACCATGTGGTGATTGTCATGCCCTTTATGGACCATCAAGCTATTGTGGTACGATTTGTAAATCATTGATGCGTCTCTCTTGTTCCTGTCGTCTCTGAAATGTTCTGTCAGACATTTAAAGCCAATCAAACGTATTCATCAGGACATCATCTGCTCGCTGAGCTTCGACGAGGTCCGTCTGTACATCTATCATCTGCTGAAGGCCCTGAGGCACGTCCACCGGTTCGGGATCATTCACAGAGACATCAAACCAAACAACTTCCTCTACGACAGAAGCAACAAAATGTGAGTAGCCACGCCCTCCCGGACAATCGCTTCTGATCGTTAGCCCACATCTTCCTCGTCATGGGAGCGAGAAGAAAATGATCGGAAAGCTTTACCATCATGCATTTCTACATCTTTTGTAGGTATGCGCTGGTCGACTTCGGCCTGGCTCAGGGAACGGCGGACACCCAGATCGAGATGCTGAAGGTGGTGAGACAGAGGACGCTGCAGAAAGGTGGCGCGTGCACGGGGCAACGAGGCGGCAGGCAACAGAGCAAGACACCTAGAGTCCCTACCAAACCCAACATAGCCTCGGCACCTCCTCCTCTTCAGTCTAAAACCAGAGCGCCGCCTTCCTCTTCGTCTCCCACCACTTCTTTCTCAGCCTCTCAGAAAGCACTGGTTAGAAAAGCTCGCTCTGTCACGACCGCCACGACCTCCACGACCTCCGCCTGTCGCACGAAGGTGTCTACACGGAATCCACATCTTACCTTTCCTGTCATTTCTCGAGTCTCGAGTGGAAGCCGGCTTTCAAATGAGCATCATTTGGGTTGTCGGGTCACGATCGTTACGTTTGGTGACGAATATATTTATTGGATAGAACGTTAGCGCAGCACGTCCGCTGCGTCGTGCGCCAGCGTTCTGGTTCTGGCTCAATTGGCGCTGATGTTTTTTCGTAGGCTTTGACAGGCCTGTCCAAAGTCCCACGGCCTGTGTTCGGAGAGAGGAGCCTGAACAGCTGTGCCGCTGCTCCATCCACCGCCAAACAAGCCGCCGTTAAGACAGAGGTAAGCAAAGCGGAGGGTCAAGGGTCAGAAGAACTAAAGGTTTCTCTCGGTACTAGATTTTAACCCGCATCACGGATTGCGTGGTTCGCTTGCATATCAAGTTAGATTTCTATATTGTTTCGCGCAGCTAATAAAGCCCAGCAAAGCAGCGGACCCTGCCAACCGAAGGTTCTCCACAGCCCGGACCCAGAACAGTCAGAACCCTCAGAGGACCGTACAGCCGGCACTCAGCTGTCGCTGTTACATGACGGACCGGGTGTGCAACGTCTGCCTGTCCAGGTAATGTACAACGCAGAGAAGAGTGGAACCGCTTGTTCCGTTCCCCTCCTGATCTGTGCGTTTCCTCCCCGCGTTTTATTAACAAAAGGAAGCAGCAGGTGGCTCCCAGGGCTGGAACCCCGGGATTCAGGGCACCGGAAGTCCTCACAAAGTGTCCCAACCAAGGAACAGGTCTGCTACATAAACTTAACACTTTAATAACTTTAATAACTTTTAATGATCTTGACCGTCTATCAGGAGAAGTTTCTTCATGTCTCACTGATGCGTCCGTTTGTCCTGCAGCCATCGACGTGTGGTCGGCGGGGGTGATCCTGCTCTCGCTGCTTAGTGGCCGTTACCCCTTCTTCAAAGCCAGCGATGACCTCATCGCCCTTGCTCAGATCATGACCATACGAGGCTCCAGAGAAACCATCAAGGCCGCCAAGGCGTTTGGTGGGTGCTTCTTATTTTACCGTTACCAGTGAAAGTGACGTAAAGAGGCTCGGTGTGGAGGATGAACATGTTTCCGCGCCGATCCTTCAGGTAAGGCCGTCGTGTGCAGCAGGGAGCTTCCTCGGCAGGACCTCAGGACGCTGTGCGAGACGCTGAGAGGGCGGCGGCCATCGACGGGAGCCGAAGTCACGCCTCTTCCCGAAGCCGGCGACGACGCCATTACGATGGAAGACGACACGCCGGCACATCGCCCCGATGAAGGAACATTCAAGCAGCAAAACGATAGAGTCGATGAAACCCTCCCAAACCCCCGGGGACATTCAGGAAGCCTAGAAACTCCTCACAGCTCTGAGACGATCGTCACGGAGACGGACGATGAGCGCGGCTGGGACAGAGTTCCTGACGAGGCCTACGACCTCCTGGACCGCCTGCTAGACCTGAACCCTGCCACCAGAATCACAGCCGCTGAGGCCCTGCAGCACCGACTGTTCACGGACCTGTGACGCCACAGACGGGAGTTTCAGTCTGACAGCAGCTTAACGGGAGCTGCTGGCCTCGGGTCAGCGCCAAGTGAACCGCCGCTGCAAAGAGGAAGCGGTGTCGTACTTAACCTACCTTAGACTGTAAACCAGTGAAAAATGAGTCTGTCCATGTCGAGAGGTTTTCTAGCTCAGTGAAGCGTTTTAACGGCAGCTATGGTACTTGAAGAATGGGATTTTATAAATGTGTACTTTTATCTTATTAACATCCGTTTCAGACGTCATATTTGTCAACATGGTTGCGCAGTTTTACAATCGAACTATTCTTGATTTTATTTTTTGTTTTCCTCAATAAAGTTTTATCTTCTGTGGGGAACAGCGTCAGGTGTTGTCTTTTTAGTTACATTTTAATCTTACTTGGCATTTTTCTCCTCCAGCCTTCAGGAGGGATGAATTTACTATCATTCCTGCGGTTAAAGCTCATGAAGTCGCTATTAATCCTTAAGATATTAAGATGTTACATTAAATATTCATATGAAATCCATCTGTTGTAAATAGTTAATTTATTACACTGTATTCTGATAAAAATAATCTTTTATCCACATAGGTGCCAATTAGCTTTAAAATAAAAGCACAGTAGAGGCATTTGGATTCAGTCATTTCAAGAATTTCTTAATATAATTCTGGTAATTATACTGGAGACATGGCACTTGAACAGAATGCAGAAAATACTTACATTTATTACATATCTGAGAGGTCTGTATCACATATTTAGATACCACAGAAACTACAACATTTTAAACGCTTAATTGATGCAGAACACGACACTTAAAGGCGTTTGATTGGCCGCCAGGCCCTGAAACATCAAGGATCTCTGCCGCGGGGACTCGTTGACTCAGGCTGAAGATTCTCTTTCACCTCGGCGAGCTCCTCTATTCGCACCAACACGCTCTCAATCATGTCGAATGTGTGTAGGGCCGAGCGCAGAGCCTGAAAGGACAGCAAAAAGCTCAACCTCGCCATCGCAGTCGGTGCGATTTGAACTTTAATAGTCACCAACCTGAGATTCTGACGTCGTGTCCGGCAACGTCTCGTCTCCAACGGTCACAGAAACCACCGGCTCCTCTGTAGAAGACGACACGTTCATGCTGCGACCTCGCTGTATCCACGGTTTCAGAAATGCTGAGCTGAAATGAACATCCATGCTGATAAACGGGGCACCTGTCTGACCTTTGACCTTGCTCCTCTTGGTCTCCACGGCGGCGTGGAGCTCCCTCTCATAGTGAGCTCGGGACATGTTCACGCCGACACGCAGCGGCTTCGTGAACGCGTCTTCTATCTTGTAAAGCTCGGTCCAGATCCCCGTCTGCCAGATTGAGACGAGGAGGTCAGCGTGGAGATAACCCTGACGGGTAACTCGGGGAAATAAAGCACTCAAAACCATCTTTTTCCTGCTGATTATTGCCGTCGCTGACCGTTACCGGATCAGAGCCACAATCACCTGGTTCTGTGTCACTTTGTCTCTGATGATGAGGTAACGCAGCAGGTTCAGAGCCTCCATAATTCTGTTTACAGCAACATGAACAGAAGCACTTTAAGGAATTGTTTTTCCAGCTCAAACTCATTTCTGATCAATATTTCCCATTCACAGATTCGACAACATTTTACCCCGAGCATCTCTCAATGCCTGCTGTGAGCCAGATAACGGGTACAGAATACTGGACGGGGTGTTAGATGTGCGCCGACCTGTCCAGGTGCTGCAGGAGGTCCGTCTCCGGGCCGTCTGGCAGACTGAGAACTTTTCGCAGCAAAGGCAGCAACTGAACTCCCTCAAACCAGACGTTGCCGTTACCCGGCTGAGGGAACAAAAGACGAATAGTAGTTGCGATCTCCACTCGGTCTGCGCTGACGCCGCCATTTAAGAACATCAAATTCAAAATGCCATCCCCACCTGCAGGGCGGCGACAATCTGATTCTTGATGTTTTTGATGATGAATCCCTCGACTCCTGAGTGGTTACTGGTTCTCAGCATGTACCTGAAAATCGAGATGACGAGTGAGAGTCGCTCTGAACACGAGGAAACTTTGTGACGGTGTTCAGGGAGGAGAGGAAGGGCTTACTGGAAATACTTGTACTTTGCTTCAGTGTCAAACTTATCAATGCTCATCTGGAAGACCTTCAGAGCTCTGGTTCTCTGTCAACCAAAGAAAAAAAAATGTTTTCCTCTAGAATAATAAAAATAAATGTCATTATAACACCCATTATTTATACAAGTACACCGACGTAAACGCACACATTACCAAATCATGCCTCGGACATAACGTCATAACCTTCACCATGTTCTGAAAACAAAGAGCCCAAGTAAGCCAAAGCTTCGATTCCAATCAGAATAAAAGCTGCTTGCGTGGATGAACCGTGAGAACCTGAGGGACCGTGAGGAAGGTTTTGATGTCTAGCAGATCTGCAGGCAGGCTGCCATCGTCCACCCGCACCAGGCTCTTCTCATACAGCTCCTGCGCGGTGTGCAAACACACACACACACACACACACACACACGTATGTGACAGGAAACGTTGTCTTCTTAAATGTAAAACCTGTGAAAATTGACTGAGGAATGAATTGAGGACCTTGAACCAGTCGTGCTACATTCAAGGACATTTTTTACTAAAAGAAGACAGAAAGAGTTGTAAAATAAAAGAGCGTATTTTCCTGGACAGCTAACAGTCGGAAAAATATTGTAGATCATTAGAAACATTCCTTTTTACAAATACAAATCTCCAGAGGGTTTAAAAATAGTCAAAGTCTTCTTCCATCTGCCGGTCGGACTCACCAGTCCCTTCTGAATCCTGAACTCTTCAGATCTGCTAATGAAACATCATTCAGTTCTGGTTTAGGCGTATTTATTTTGTTCTGTTTTATAAAGTCAGCTGTGATCAGGTAAAAAAAATAAAAATCATAATAACTGTTCACCTGGACAGGAGGAGGCAGATGTGCTCCATATTACACCTCAAACAGAACACTGAGCTGCAAGCAGAGGGACAGCATATTTATATACATATATATTTCTGTTTGAAGATGTTTACACACTATATAACTGTCCTGGAGAATTATGGAGCTGCATTTTCTCTTACCTGAATACAGCGGGGAACATATCAGCAGCCAGGTGATGGACGAACACGAGGTGAGCCAGGCTCGCCAAGGACTCTTTGGGATAGCGAACCTCCTCCTCCAGAAACCCTGGGATCGGTTTCCTCTTCGACAAAGACCGGAAGGCGAGACGAGGGAGGGCCTCTCCGATCGCATCAAGGGTGTTCTACACAGAATACAACATTTTGTGCAGGACACGTCATAATATTTGGTGGTGTCGGAATCTTTTTTTTATTATGAACAGCTGAATACCAAAATTTCCATGGCAAAATTCCTGAGCGGAGACACGGGCAGAGTGTCCGGATCCTTGAGCTGCAGCTCCAACAGTAGATGACCCAAAGCCTTCATGCAACTGCAGGAAACAGGAGCCAAACTTCATATTACCAGCACCCAAAGTGAGGACCCGTAAAGAAAGAGAGAGTTTATATTTAAACCTGAGCTGGGAAATAATTCTCACTCACTACTTCAGGAGTTCCGTCTGCAGTTCGTCCTCTTCACCACTGACCCGATGACCCCCGACCTTGCCTGTGGTCTCATTTTGAGCCTTTCCTTTCAGGGTGTTTTGTCTCACCTCGTGGACAAAAGGTTTGAGGAATTCCGTCAGATCAGTGCAGCAGCGGCAAAGCAGGAATATATCGTCCTCTTCTTGCTCCTTGGTGTGCGGTAGAGGCAGTTTGGACACCTGGTCCAGCACGGAAGACAGAGTCATGCCCAAAGACGACGCCTTGCGGCTGCCCAGGCGCAGCAGCACTGACGGCAAAAGACAGACAACGGTTGTCAGAAACGGCTCCATTTAGACAAGATGGCGCTTAAAAAAAAATAAAGTATCGATACCATGTTGTAGAGGGTTCAACAGCAGATGAAGGCTCTCTGCTATAGCGACCGGGTCATCCTGATCCAACTGCTCCAACAGGCCAATTAGCAACTCTTTGGGTCTGCAGATCTGGAATCATTTAACCGCAGCATACCAGATCTCTCATCTTTCTCAGATATACTTTCATTAAAAGTTGCGATCTACACATCCTTGGCATTAATGGTGAAAAAGATGGACCGACCTGTAGGAGGTGGTTGAAAACAGCCAGACAATGAGTGAGGTGCTTTTCTTCTTTCTTCAGGAGAGCCTGAATCAAGGGTGGCAGCAGATTCCAGCCCATACATTTCACTATAGCCTACGGAGAAAGGGATAAGGGAAGGTTGCTCAGAACAGAACAGGACATTTATTAAACCCAAAGCAGAAACACTTCAATCATTCACCTGATTCTTTTCATCAAAGACAATGCTGAGGACCTGAGCGATGTCTCCCTCCTCGATGCAGGTCCGCCCGGCAATCATGAAGACGTCATGATCCTCTGTGGTGTAGTTGTCGCCGGGTAAGGCTTGCTGTGTGAAAGAGGTGGGGGGGGGTCGCATCTGTCAAGAACCCAGAGACAGCGAGACGTGGATGCATGTGAAGGAAAAGGCTGAACCTGATCCAGGCCCCGGAAGGACTCACGCATCTCTGGACCACATCGTTGAACTGGTCCAGAGCCATCTCCGGGTTGCTTCAACTGGGTTGCTTCGCACAGCAATCTACAAACAAAAACAAGAACAAATGGGTCACGTCTGGTCAAAAATAATACGCATCGTCCAATTAAAAAAAAAAAATCAAGTGGTTCATAATCAAAGAACGTTTGCTTTTTATTTAATTCGTGGAGAAGTGTTTGGAATTAACGTCAGAGGCAGCACAAACTAGAGTTTCTGGTGAGCGGTCCAGTGGGGCGTAGAACGCGTGTGTCGCTTTAGCTTAGCCGTTAGCCCGGAAGGAATTAATACCTAATCTAGCTATCAAGACAATCACAAAGAAAATATGCTGGTGGAAAACCAAAGTGAGAGATAGAACAATAAGTTAGATAAGCACCTCTATTTATTACATATCATCAAATACCCGTTAGAAGCATCGTCTGATAGGGAAGCTACAAATACCTACTATAGTGACGCCACGTCCATCCCCTACTCTGTCTCTGATTGGCTCCGCGTCACAACAACTTGTCACGTGGTTTAATTTCTGTCATTGAGGGGCTTACGTCATCGTTGTGCCGAGCCAATTAGAGGCGGAATTGGGTGCATCGTGGTTGTCGTAATAGTAGGATTCATAATGCCTCCATCAACGCGAGCGCTTACAGTTAAAATTGTCCGATCTGGCTCGCCGTAGAATTGGAATACGTCACAGGTCAAAGTTGATTTCCAGGAGACGGAACAAACATGGCGTCGGAGGAGAGAAAGGGAAGTCCTGATGTTAAAACCTCCAAAAAAGGTTCGTTTACGTTCACGACATATATTTATTTTATAAACGTTTAACAGTCGTATCGGCGTTTTAACAGCGTTATTGTTTGTGTGGCAGGTGGAACGCAAGTCAAAGCCCTGACTGCTGAAGAAGAAGCAAGAAGGTGTGTGTGTGTGTGTGTGTGTGTGTGTGTGTGTGTGTGTGTGTGTGTGTGTGTTTGAGTTATTAGCACATTAATACATGCATCAAGTAATGTTTTCCAAATGTTTCAGGAGAGAGATAGTGAAGGAGAAGTTAAGGGAGAAGCTGGGGCTTGAGGAAAGGGCCCTGAAGGTAGTGGAGCGTCTCGTGGAGGACGGTGTGGCTGAAGACTTCCTGATTGACTGCGTATGTTCCATACGAATTCAACTAATACTATTGGTAGTTGTTGTTTGCTAAATGTTTTTCTTGTCTCCCTTCGCAGGCAAAGTTTATTACTCCTCTTAATTACAAAGACGCCATAGAGGAGAGATCCATCACAAATCTGTGTGGTTATCCAGCATGCTCAAATGAACTTGGCAAGGTAAGCGCCTTTACGCGTTTCCTGTTTCCTGTTCCCCTCAGACTCACTGCTGCTGCTCATTTTATAGATCCCAAATCAAAAGTATAAAATCTCCACCAAGACCAACAAGGTTTACGACATAACGGAGCGCAAGGTAAGTGTTGAAACGTAAAAGTGGAGTCAAATCCTTCTATTCATTCATGAACCTTTTTTGACCAATTAAATCATTCTTTGCTTTGTCCTTTTTTTTTTTTATCAGTGTTTTTGCAGTAATTTCTGCTACAAAGCCTCCAAAGAGTTTGAGCTACAGATATCCAATACACCCCTCTGGGTCCGGCAGCATGAGATGTGTGTGAGCTGCTCTCATCTTCGTCCTGAACTTATTAATGAATTGGAACCTTTAATTCATATTTATCTCGTGTGTTTGCTCTCTCTTTCTCCGTGACAGTCTTCCAGAAATTACACTGATGAAGAAAGGAGATGGGTGAGAAGATTATATATAGAAACAACGCAGATATATTGGATTCAGTTAATTCATTTATAATAAAAAAATCCTAAATCAGTTTATTCCGTGTTCCTATAGGGGGAGCTCTGGTGAGGAGGTGCTGCTTTCTGAGAGGCGTGTTGAAGAAGGGGACATTGAGGATCCACCGTCTGCTCGTTCTGACAATCCCGACGGCTGTTGGCAGCAGGACGTCGGCGGCGATGAGCAGGAACAGGAGTTTGTCTCCAGTGTGGTGTCCCAGCAGGGACCCAGGGTGCACTGGGGCAGCCTTCCCAAATGTACCGATGGAGATGTCGGCGATGAACGGAGGACGGTGGAGGGGAGAAAGACGCAGATGAGAGAAGATGTTGAGCGTCGTCGAAGTTGGGATGCAGAGACGAAAGGCGAGTCGCTTCCATGTCGGACAGGAATTGAAATGGACGCCGGAAAACGGCGACCGAGCGCTGAATCAAACGTGGAGCTGGCGTCTGAGGAGGAAGGCTCGCCGGCGGGAACCAGCGTGGACGAGGCGACATCTGAGCTTCGTTTGTGCACCTTATCGGAGACGGTCACTCCCGCCGAGTCGGCACGCACACTGGCAGATCGCCTCCACTCTCCGTCTAAAAGCCGACGCCGCCCTCCTTCAACGGCGATCGACGCGAATCGGAAGAGCGACGGCGCGGAACCGACCGGCCTCAACGTCACGCAGGTGGGCGTGAGCAAGAGGGGAGCGGCGGGGCTGCGGATGTTACTCGAGAGCCACGCCGCCGGAGACGGGCTCGATTCCATCGGGATGAGTCTCCTCAAGCGGCTGGAGGCGACGTTTAAGGACTGGAGGACGGACGCGACCGTGACGTTTCTGTTCGGCTGCCGTGATTCGCTGAGCTCTCCTTTCAGCGGTGCTGCAGAAGAAAAAGGGGAGGAGCTGGATGAAGATGACCTCGATGATGAGGTGAGCACCGGGGACGCAAAGATTGATGCCGCGGCTCCAGATCTTAAAGCGCTGCGGAAGGAGGCCCAACGGGAGGAGCTAAGAGTCGGGGAGTTTTCTAAAGGGATTCTACCTGAGGAGGTGGAGGAGCAGCGGCCCGGAGAGGACGTGAGTAGAGGAAGGATTTGAATGAATAAAAGGGACGTCACAAATCAAATGAGTAAAACATTAGATTGGGGCAGAAAGGGGCTTTTATGTCCTCTGCTTGTTGCCCCAGCAGGAGACGTTCCGGGACCAGAACCTTAAGAACCCGCTTCTGCCGCTCATCCACTCTCATTCTCAGCATCTCATCCAGAAACGCATCGCCGTGGAGAAACTCTCCAGCTGGTATGTGTGGGATGCCATCCCATAATTTCTTTGTGCGCACTCTGGTTCATAAGGGGCTGTATTTGCTTTACATCACCGATAAACGTGCATTCACATCGGCAGTAATTGCATTGTTATGTTGTCTTCATCTCCTCTTCCTCCTTTCATCTCTTGTGTCGTGCAGCCTCAGGAGCATCGTCGGTCCGCTGCGTCTCACTATTAGCGACGTCTCTACTGACCTGAACAACCTGGTCAGGACATTCAGGTCAGGGCAGCACACAAATACACTCGTGTGTGTGTGTGTGTGTGTGTGTGTGTGTGTGCAGAGCTGCTTGCTTACAGATGCAAACGCACAATTCCACTTTTTGGTCTTTTCATAACATGAGGCTCTACTCTTTATTTTACTTTATCATTACCGTACATTTTACGGCCTAACATGATTTGTTTGCTTTCTAAAGAGTTATTTCTGGATGTGAATTTGTTATCTACTATTATGACGCACAGGGAGGCTCGATTCTTAATTAAGATAAAGAACGTTATTGCATATGGCAAATTTCACTACAATATTATCAGAGAAATTGGAGTATTATTATCATCAGATAGACTTTTCTGAAAATATGATGAGCTTTGTCGCCCCCTACAGGCTGACATCAAACAAGGTCTGACCTTGAGTCCAAATGCCTGCTGTGAAATAAACTATGTTCGTTGCACTTATTGCTGACCTATTTTTCACACTTTTATGCACTGAATGATTGTTTTTAACCTCGTGCTTCACTGCATTGTCGTAGTAGAAGTGTTTTTTTTAATAAGAAAAGTGAGTCTAAAGAAAAAGTGGAACTAAATCCTCCATTTGCCCGGTAAGTTCCGCTCCAGCATTCTGCCTTTTGAACAAATGTGAGTTTTTATCAGACCATTTAGCAGCGTAGAAAGGCATAAACTAAATTCCTCTTCCAGCAGTAGTCGATATTTGATCCGGCGTTTACCATAACTGAAATAAATCTCTCTGAACTCGTGCCACAATTGAACATTTCCTGCCATACACATGCTCTGCCTTCCCATTGGCTGCTCGGGATGTTTTTCACCAGAGCGCCATTAAATCACCGTGTGTTGAGTTAACGCCTCCAGAGTCCTGCTTCCAGGAATTCTCTTTCTGCTGCCTGACAAGAGGCTTAAACCAAAGTATATACACAGCGCTGTCACGGGAACATGCATCTCTGCACTGTTGTAGGTGCCGTTTGTGGTGCAGCCTTGTGCACGTTTTGCTTTCCCTGTCTAGTTATTGTTGGAATCGGGTGATTATTGACACCTCCAGAGGGGAACGCCGCTCCTACAGGGAGATATGTGTGTGTGTGTGTGTGTTCTTTCTTTAAATTTCTTTCCTACACTCTGTTTGTCTTCTCACCGCCCGCAGACTCACAAATAAGAACGTCGTCCACAAAACCCCAGAGTGGATGCTCATCAGCGTCGTGCTGCTTCATCTGTAAGTTTACGACGTTGGTGTGAATGTTTTACATCGGAGATGAGCCGGTCTGTGCCGAGGAGCTGAAGGGAACGGTTCACCCAAAGATGAGAGTTCAGCTCCGTACAGACGGGAAAGTCGGGCGAAGCTTCTCAGCAGAAACACAAACCATCATCCCTGATCTCTGTTTGGTAAAGATTTACGCCCTTGGGATGTCCGCTCCCGCTGTTCGGGCTGCATTTTTGATCATTTTACATTTAAAATCTTCTCCCAACTTTTCCATAAGCAGTGGTAAGTATAATGATTTCCATTTTCGGTGAATAGTTGTTTCCTTGGAAATCCTCTTTGTCAGCAAACCTCAAAAACCACATTCTTCCTTGTCTGGGTGTGTGCAACTGTTGGGTGTGTGACATCATCAACAGTGAGCTCAAAATGTTAGGATGGACAGAAGTCGAGTCACAAATAAAGCAGAAATTAACAGCTCATAGAGAAAGGAACAAAAACCGACGTCATGCAAACATGACGCTGCAGTTTTTCCATTTCTGACTCTCAAATTAAAAATCCAAAGAAGAAAACGTTCTTAACTACGGCTTGGATTCCCCCCTCAGATTAAATCTGTGGCCTGTGCCATATGGTGTGTGTGTGTGAGTGTGTGAATTGTGTGTGTTTTGTTAGCATTTCATGGATAGTTCCGTGCTGCTCCCGTCTAAGTACACACTAAACGCCTCGTAGCTTTATCTCAAACTGATTGCTCGTCTCCAGATCCGTGATGCAGGGCAAGAGGGCACACACGCACACAAGTAGCACAGTAGGCATGAAAGTTAAACACACACACAGAACCGTTCCTCTGTGTACAGCCAAGCTAAATGAGCGCTTTAAATCGCCCCCCCGGCTGGGAAAACTTTCACCTGATGCCCGGCGGACTGTGATTTATGACCCTTTCGGTGACCCCGGGTCACTTTGCATCAATATCCCAACTTCCATTGTGAGCTCTCTTAACCTTAACGAAAGAATACAGCGAGTGTTTCGCAGCTCGAGGAGCGGCAGCAGCGCGAATCTGAACTGACGTAAAGAATAGGACGCCGCGAATGAGGGAGGCTGAGAAGTAGGATCATTTCGGGTGAGGAGGAAATCTCTGGGCAGTTAAAATAGTTAGCTAATAATTAGCTAATTTTGATGAAAACATGGACTATGAAGGATTTTAATATCCTTCAAAAATGCACCACATAATAACTTGTATTACTTTAATCAGTACCAAACAAGACCAACAAGGTTAATTTGACAAAAGACGGGTCATTTGAGGTTGGTTTGTAAAGACAACCCAGATGAGCTTCTTTAAATCATCAGATGGAGCGTAGAATCTAGCTTTGCGTTCGGGCCGGCGGCGTCTCCACCAACAAGCTCCGTCCAGTCGTAACATCTGCGCTCTGACCTGATTCAGCCAGAACGTTGAAAAATCTAACTTTTGAGACGTCTTTATTAATGAACCCTTCAGTGCACGTGTATTCCCACTGGTGGTCTCTGATTTCACTGGTTCCCATTTAACTTCAAGCGCCTCCGTCCCTCCATCATGAATAATTTGGTGTCCTGTCTTATCTATCTGCTGCACGGCAGCTGCGTAGCTAGTCTGGCTTCTATTGTTCAGGCCAGCTGAATAATGGATGCCCCCCCCCCCCCCGCAACGAGATCCCGGGGTGAACTGGAGCCTAACCAGCAGCAGCGCACCTCCACACAGGTAGACTGGACAGGTAGAGGATGGAGGAGGTGGGGGGGGGGGCTTTAAACCCGGGGGTTTAAACCCATCAGGATTTTCTCTAGACTTAACGTCCAGTTTTTGATTTGACGCGTTTACCAACCGAGGTTCGTCCTGACGGCTAACCCAAACCAGACTAGTCTAATTAATTTAAGCTATGCTGGCTTTGCTTTATAGAATACTAGATTCATTCTAACTGGAATAAACCTTTTCTTATTCGATGTGTTGGGGTTTATGGAACACTTTGCAGAGTTCCCCCATGTAATTCAATAAAGCCGTTTGTTTTTTTTGTTTTTTTTGGAGCAACATGAACCCGGGTCAGAATTCAACACCGCGGCAAAGCGGAACGTCTGACGCAACACGCAGAAGAACCTCGTTCTTTACCGAGGATGCGGCCTTTAATAAATCATAGTTGAAATGCGCCCTTTTTCACAGTTTTGTTGTCTGGCGTGTTTACAGCAATCTGTAACAACAACAACAACAACGCCCTGGTCTGTGTGTGTGATTGCGTCTTTGTGTTCCAGGCTGTCGGAGGTGTCTCCGGTGGTGCACGAAGCCCTGGAGACGCCGGCATCGGAGGAGTATCTGAATGCACTCCTGGAGGAGCTCGGCCTCCGGGAGCAGGAGCTCCTGACCCTTGTCCGGGTGTTCAGATCTCCGGCTAACTGAAGCACACACACACACACAACCAAAACATGGCTGCACAAGCGTTCGACACACACACACACACACACACACACACACTCGGGACTGAATTAAATCCGATGTTGTGTATGTTGTTTGGTTTTGTGTCTTACTAAATAAAGTTTGTAGGTTGTTGGAATAACTTCTCAATGTCTGCTTTGTGTGTGTGTGTACGTGGATTGACTTTCACAGTTGAAGATTGTGTCACGCCGCTATTATACGCATACAATCTGTGGTGAGGTACGTGCAAAATCAGATCCTTGACGCGGTAGAGCGAGGATAAATAAATCACACCCAGCTTTTGGCCATGTGGTCGTGCAGGTTGTTGCTGCTGTGCTTCTGCCAGTCATAAAAGAGACGCCATTTCTTCCTGACTTCCTTCACATGGATCTTTATGGCACCATAATGTCATTTGTTATATGGGTATGTTGGCAGGGCCTGTGTGAAAATATTTGGTTTTGAGCAGGTGGCGCGCGCAACAAAACGTTTTTCTATTTCATAGACGAGATATAACTTTGACCTGTCACGCAGATTGTGGACGTGATTGATGGGCCCGTTCGGGTCAAAAGGGGGCTTCTCGTTTTTACACAACGAACCGAGGCGGATCAGAACGTTAAAAAAAAGACAGACGAGGTTAGATTTAGATTAAGAAAAGACACTTTCTATTGGGATGTCGAAATTATTACTTGAACTGCTTTAGAGGTTAATAATTAATCCCCCGACACAAGAAAAGAAAAAAGTGAACTGAAAAACGGTTTCAAAACATGATTAACAGCCAAGTTGTGCCTTTTTTTTAATGTCATGGTGTGAAACAAAACACTTGATAAATTATTTCCATAAAATTAACCAGAATATCTCAGGCTAAATAATACATTAAAGACAGCAACAAAGAGCAGGTGCATGGAGGAGGAGTGATGACGCGCGGCCTGGTGCTCCATTATGGTGCGTTATTTCAGGCCGTGCTGCGTCTCCTTGTGTCTCCGCAGGTCCACCTTCCTCTGGAAACCTTTCCCGCAGAGGTCGCAGGCGAAAGGCTTGAAGCCCGTGTGTTTCCTGCTGTGCGTAATCAGGTTGGAGCTCTGGCTGAAGGCCTTCCCGCACACCTGGCACTTGTGCGGCTTCTCTCCTGCAGCAGGAATTAAAACCACGTCACGCGTTTGGTGCCGTTTTTACGCGTTGCGCGCACGGCGCATGCGGCTGTGCTGGTTTTACGCGGAGTCTCTCACCTGTGTGAATGAAAGTGTGTTTCTTCATGTCTGACTTTTGGTGGAACCTCTTCCCGCAGTACTGGCACGGGTAAGGCCGCGTGTCCGAGTGGATGAGCAGGTGCGTGGACAGCGTGGAGGAACGTTTGAAGCTTTTGGCGCAGATTTTGCAGCTGAAGCTCCTCTCCTGTGTTAAATATAGAACGTTTTAGTGAGCAATCATCGTAAAAAGATTCTTCCTGGATTCACCGGGCCGACCTGCGAGTGAACGGCTCTGTGCTGATCCAGGCTCACTGCGTGGCCGAAGGTTTTCCCGCAGATCCCGCACTCGAAAGGTCGAGTCCCGATGTGAGACCGCCGCACGTGGACCTCCAACCCGTGCGGGGTGGAGAACACCTTTTAGGGGGAATTAGACAAATTGCATTTCACAATCAATCTCAAAATGTTTGTAAATGTACAATTACTTGTTGTATTTTCGTAATAACGCATTAATAACGCACCATTAAACATCTGGACTCTTATGACTCACCTTGTAACATTTAATGCACTTATAAGATCCAAGGTTCGAGCAGATGAAGTCACTTTCGGACTTGATTTCCACGCCGCGGGGGGTCTGCTTTGCATCCGGATAGAGTTCGTCTCCGTCCCGCATCCTGCAGATTTGGCGGGGCCTTGCAGAATAGTCCTGGAAGCGTTCAGGGCCCCGCTGGGCATAAAACGGTTCGGTGCCGCTGTCCTCGGGGGATCGAGGCTCCCCGTGGCCGTGGAGTTGGTGGCGTGACCCCTGGACCAGGTGCCTCAGCTCAGAGCCCGAGTATGCCGTCCAGGAGTAAGGGAAGAGCGGAAAGTTGAAGTGTTGACCATCTTCAGCTGCTGGTGTGGAACATTTCTCCGAATCTGTAAAATGATTTTGATTTAGGGAGAGAGAGAGAGAGATGCGTAAAATTCGATTATTTGGGAATTACAACGAGCTTTTGGAAACAACTGTAGAATAATAAACAAAAAACTTTGGACGTTAACGGACCCGGTGAGGAGGAGGGAGAAGGGGGACGCCAGAAATCACAACCGGGGGACCGGTCGCAGCCGCTGCCTCCGCAGCTCAGCGGGGAGCTGCAGGACAGCGACCCCGGGGACAGCAGCCTGGATCCGGCGGACAGTCTGTCAGCGCCGGCGCTCACATCCACCTGCTGCGGCTCCAAGTCGGACTCGATCTCCGCCCCGGACTTGCTCTCTATAAGTACAAGAGGAGTGGAACTGTGTGCAGCTGGTCTGTCAGTGGGCCTATAAATAAATGTGCTTTTACTATAATTAGGAACATAAATGTGGATGATGATCCTGAGTATAAACTGGTTTAGTTCCGTGCGTAATTTCCCTTCAAACGAACTCACCTGCGCACACGTGAGCCAGGATAATGTCCAGCCTGCTGTCGTCATCGTCCACGCTCCGTGGCTGGTGGTAGCTGTGGGCCCTCTTACTCTTCACCAGGAACGACCTCGGCATGTTTTCAGTGGAGCCGCCTCTGAAATCCTCCACTCCACTCCACTCCACTCCACTCCACGTCCTCTGCGCGCTGCTCGCTCTCACTTTATCTCGGCACAGCGTTGAATACTATTGGTCGACAAGTGACACAGCGTTGGGATTTTGGCAGGCTATTACGCATGCGCAGAGAGGACGTATCGTTTACCAGGTGTCCGCATGGCAGGTGGCCAAAAGCAGGTACCCCCCCCAGGAGGACCCCAAAGTGGGATTGGAAAGGGCATATTATATGTCCTCTATATGGTGCAGCCATGGATCGATTTAAAGGAAATTTAGTGATATTAAACCATGTTTAAAGCTTTCTTATCTCAAACGAATGTGACGTTAACGACAAACTGAAAGGTTTATTATGAACAGAAGAGTATTTTTAAACCTATAGAAATAAGATTATGTCTAAAATGTTAAGTTTTCGCATGTAAACAAAAAAAAGACGCATTATTCATATTTTGGAATTCAAAATGTATAATAAATAAAAGGAGGTAAAGTAGTTAAAACCGTGATTGGAACAGTCTCCGTGCAGTGATTGAGATTTAAACTACAGGATTCTGAATAAAATAAAATAAAATATATGCGCAAAAAATGGATCATTTTGGAATAATTGAACTGATTATCCCCCAAAAACAGGCTGACAACGATACAATCCGATAACCTGAGCGCGTCTGACGGCTCCGTGCAGGGACAGCAGCCCGTGATGGATAACGACCTATTTGTTTGACTGCTTTGTAAAGTGATCCTGTTAATGAGACGTGCGCGGCCGCTCCGCGCAACAGCCTGCCGGTGGGGCAGCCGCGGTGTCCCTTTACAGTTACACACTGCTTCAGCCTTATTGTTTTACATCAGTAAAACTGTCCACTGAAAAGAACCTCTGGACATGACGCGCACTGAGTGTCCTGCTGAAGTTTATACACAGCCTAATAAATGAAAGCAATTTTATATACTGTATAGGGAAATAAAGTAAAAAAAGAAAGAAATCTGTCTGGTGCAAATCATTTGTTCCTTGTTCAAGGTCGGACCAAAAGCAAAGCGGTATCGATTTCTGCACGATGTGGGAACCGAGCTTGTTTGATGCAGCTGCAAGTTTAGAGACCTGCAAGCGGAGCGCAGATACAGCCGAGCCATAAAGCTGAAACACATGTCCTATACTCACACACCGCTCTGACGCAGCAGGTTCACCCCAGCGCCGTGCACGTTTATTCTGTGATCAGTCACACAAGCTGCAAAATGACACACACCACAAAAGCCTCTGCTCGACATAACACCTTCTTTCTCTCTAAATTTCCCCCTCCTGCCTTCACCCAGACATTTTCGCAGTTGATTCATTCATTTCAGCGACCTTAATCTATTTCTTTTCATTCTTACAAAGTCTTCGTTTGCGCAATAAACATTTTTGCTTGCAGAGAAAGCTAAAAAAAAAACCCCATAAAATATGATCATATACAAATAAACATTCTCCTTTTATCAATGCATCAACAGAAACACGTTTTTTTCCCCCTCAGTCAGAAGAAAGTCGAAAATATTCATCTTAAAAGAACAAAACGAAAGTCAAAGTTTAATCAACCGAAGCATGTCTGATTGAGCACATCATAAAATATTTCCAGTGTATTTTTGTCACACACACACACACACACACACACATGCTGTGTGATGCTGACAGCCTTTTGGTGAATAAAATGCTTCAGTGAGATAGAAGCAGGCGGACAGGACCAATGTAAACGACGTTTAAACAACGTTCAGCGGCTCAGAACAGGAAACCAGACAGTCGAGAAGACGCTATCAGTGTTGCCACAGCCTCCTCTTTTGCCTCTCTGTGCCCCCCCCCCCACAGGCCTTGATTCTGAGTCCCTGAGTCGCACAAACAGAATGCGATTGAAACGGATGCCCGGTCACAAGAAGGAGTTGTGTGTCTTGTCAAAAGGTCAGGATCACCGTTGAAGGGTTAAACTTTGTCTACAATGAGCCGTGAGGTTAGAATCTTTTCAAGTTCAACATCCTTCACGGCCCTCTTTTGTGTTTTTAAGTACACCTGAGGCCGAATATTTGCCACCACATGTATGTGAATGGAATCTGATCTAAATGTAGATGTTGCTGAACGCACAACTCCCTCAGTGGAGGAAATTAGAGACCAAGAAATGCTATCAAAATTTTCCAAACAGTAATCTTGCCCTTAAATTTATGTTTTCTAGGTCTCACCATGATTGATTGAATTTTAAAATACATTTTCTTATACTTGTGAATCCAGATTTTTATTTGTGAGTGAAATCATGCATTCTTTCATATATTTCAAAGCTAACATGCTCTCGCTTTAAGTCTGACACCCCCCCCCCCCCTGAAGAGAAAACAAAGTGCAAATATTGATTTGGTTTTTGACGGTATACATTTAAAAGCATGTGAAACACATGCATATGCAGTGGATTCATGCCATCATTGTTTAGTTGTGGCCAAACTGACTTCCACTGGTTCCCGTCTCTATTTAGTTCCATGTGGACAGCCTGAGAATTCATCTCTGGTGGCATCAATGCAAACCACATCATGCTATCTCATCCCCTCACATTTTCCTTTGGCTCCAGAACTCTAACCACAGTGTGACAACCCCCCCTCCCTCTTTCTATTACGCTACACCCCCCCCCCCCCCCACAGCTACAATCTGATTTCTGCCCTTTTCCTTAACCTCGGTAAGCGTTCAGGAGGAGCTGTCTAAATCTCATCAAACTTTGGCCGCAAAATGCATCCACCAGAGAGGGACCAAGTGTGAACACAAAGAATGATTTACGAGATGCTGCCTACCGCAAGAAAGTTCTTCTTTCACACACAGGTTCCACAAATGTTTGGTTTTTTCCCATCCCCTACTTTCACTTTAAAACTTGACGTCTTGAAGTATAATATCTTCAATCTGGATTCAGAAAACAGATTTATGTTATTAGTTTACACTTCAAGACAATTTTGCTGAGTAATTTTGGCTATTATTGTATTATGATGTAGCCTAAAAAGCCCCAAACCTTGACCCAACATGTGTGGCTTTAATTTCTCGGAATAAAAAACAACAACAACAAACAGAAGAAGCTTGAGAGGAAACTCTCACGCAACACTAAACAGATGCTGGGATTTAGGCTTTAAACACTCCACAAATCACCTCCGTCATCCATCACTGTGATCAGTGACTCCCTTGTTTGTACTCGGCCTGTTTCTGGTTGTAAATTTACCCCCAAATACTGAGAAGCCCATCAGGAGCTTTATGTGCCGAGAACGGCTCAGTGCTTCCTGGTCATTGTGTCATTTGAAAGGTCAAAGTTCAACAATTCAAGATGAAATAAACGTATTTATATGTATATATATATATATGTATTTATTTCCTGTTTTGGTTGTATTTAATAGTTTTAATAGCTTTCAAATGGAGACATGTGTATAAATGTGAATTTAGAACACAAATCCAAATGCCCTGAGGATCATTTAACTCTCCTTTCTAGTCCAGTGTAAAATAAAAGGAATCTTCTTTAATATATTTTCAAATGAGATTTGACTTTAAAATGCTTGTTAGCCACTGGTCGACCCACCACACCCTCTGCCCCCAGTGTGAACCCTTATTAACCCCCAACCGCTGCGGCCAAGGAGTGACTGGACAGTTGCTTCTCTTCATTGTGAAATCAATTCTTTGGAAACAGAGGTTCAATATCGACAGCAAAAGTCATCCAGACAAGTGACTTTTGACACAGTCAAAAGTCATTCAAATGGATATGAAAGGTAAGAGGTTGCATCCAGGTGAAAAAAATAAATATAAATCGTGCATCACTGGAAATTCCTATTTTTAAAAAGAACTTAACAAACGATTGTTGAGTAACACATCTTTCAAAATGTAAGTGACTTTCCATGGTCAGTGAATTAGTTGGTAGTCATATTGTTTAACTCGACACTTATATCGGTGTGTGCTCCTTGGGTGCAATGCAATGACACAAAATCCAATAATTGACTAAGCAGTTGGCAGAGGTTTGAGCTCTCTGTAGGGAGAAAATGTGAACAGCTAATTCCACACCATTTAACCTTTTATTTTTAATAATATATAATATATTCAAGCAATTTTTGTCTAGTTATTTATTGTTAAATTCTTCACTATAGAAGCTATTGAAGTAGATTGCAAAGTTTCTCTGGCGTCCGGGTCGTTGCTGCCCCCTATTGGCGCAAGTGTCGTTTCGTCCTCCGGTACAGCAGGGGGCGATATTTACTGCTGAAACGTCTCGCTGTGACACACAGTCGCAGTTAGCTTTCCGCCGACGTCAGAAGGCTAACACCCGCTGTTGAGTGAAGAGGGCTAAAACGCACCCTAAAATGGTGAGTAAGAATATTTTGCTTTGTGTCCAGTTCAGGTACGATTTATTTAAAACTACGGAATGAACGGTGGGACGGTGTTTCCGGCTGTGTGAGAGTCAGATGTTCGTGGATGTTTGCGGCTTTCGTTCGATCCGTACCGGCTGCGGTTCCAGCGTGGCGTTTCGATGGCTGATCAAACTTCAGCAGATCTGCTTTCCAGAAAGCTTACCGATGGTTTTAATAACCAAACAAGCAGTCGGCGTGACCGCGACGGCAAGCTTCAGACAGCTGACATGTATTTGTTGTACTTGTATGTCAAAATGCGGTTATAAAGATACTATCTCTGGATAAACCTAGCTAGCTGCTAGCAGGCTAACATCCTGACTCTCTTCTCGCAGGGGTTCGTTAAAGTGGTGAAGAACAAGGCCTACTTCAAGAGATATCAGGTCAAATTCAGAAGAAGAAGAGGTAAGACTACATAGGCTTGACACTTAGCGTGCGCTATTAAGTCAAGCTAACTTTATTACTGTGTGTATTGCATTGTAACACGGCTGTTATAATCATTGGCTGCTGTAAACTTCACAGAGGGGAAAACTGACTTCTACACCCGAAAGCGGCTGGTCGTGCAGGACAAGAACAAGTACAACACTCCCAAGTACCGGATGATTGTCCGGTTTTCCAACAGGGATATCTGTTGCCAGGTCAGTGACTTGGAACATAAATAAATATATAAATGAATGTAATGTGATAACATGTTGTGACATGATGCGATATTCTCTGTCTGCCTTGTCCAGATTGCCTATGCAAAGATCGAAGGAGACCACGTCGTGTGTGCGGCGTACTCTCACGAGCTGCCTAAATATGGCATAATGGTAGGCCTCACCAACTACGCCGCCGCCTACTGCACCGGGCTGCTGCTGGCTCGCCGGGTAAGCACGCACGGACACAGTATGTGCTGAAATAACCAATTTTCCAGAAGTGATTTGTGATATATCTCTGTGTATTTGCATCAGAAAGCACGCCGTTCTGTGCGTCGGTGGAACAGACCTTCCTTCTCCTTTTCTTAGCTGCTGCACAAGTTTGGCATGGATCAGGTGTACGAGGGCCAGGTGGAGGTGACGGGAGACGAGTTCAACGTCGAGAGCGTTGATGGGCAACCCGGTGCCTTCACGTGTTACCTGGATGCAGGTCTGACCAGAACCACCACAGGGAACAAGGTGTTTGGAGTCCTGAAGGGGGCAGTTGATGGGGGGCTGTCCATTCCTCACAGGTCGGTGAGACTTGTGCACGCTGGTTATTCATAATAGAGCATTTCTTACTGATTTTTGTAGATTTTAATTGCTTCTTGACGATGATTAGGAAGTTTGCTAATGTGTTGAAATGCTGGATAACTGGACTGTTGAATCTGATCTTTTGCTCCTCGTTTCTAGTCTGAAACGCTTCCCGGGTTATGATCCAGAGAGTAAAGAGTTCAACGCAGATGTGCATCGGAAGCACATCATGGGCATGAACGTCGCCGACTACATGTCCTACCTGATGGAGGAGGACGAAGACGCCTACAAGAAACAGTTCTCTCGCTTCATCAAGAATGGAGTCGCTCCAGACACGGTGAGAAGTGTACAAATGTCTGCACCAACGGCATCATTTGTGCACATTTACATTAAAACGCAAATGCAAGCACAGGTCAAATGTTCCAGGTGGCGTTGTTCGGTTCTGCTTCTCGATGATGATGCAAATCACGCTGAGCAAAATGTAGTTGGTCCTTCATTTGCACTGGCTGATGCTTACTGTCCTTTCAAGACGGGGCTGAGAGAAGCGACAAGTAACGCTGCGCAGAGTGAGATGCCTGGATGTGGCTCAATAACGCCCAACGCCGATTTCTGTTTTCAGGTAGAAGAAATGTACAAGAAAGCGCACGCCAGCATCAGAGCAAACCCCGTACACGAAAGGAAACCCAAGAAGGACGTCAAGAAGAAGAGGCGAGTTCTTAAGTTCCACAAGTGGATTGTTTTATTCTATTGTGATGAGACAACAAAAATTCAAATGTTATTTTCTGGTTCTTGGGTTTAATTCTGAGAAAATAACCGTAAAAGAGACCGCATTTTACATCGACCGTCTCGATGCCGGGCAGGAAAACGTTGCAATGAATGTTAATGGACCTGTTGCTGCTTTTCTGGGCAGATGGAATCGCGCCAAATTATCTCTGGCACAGAGGAAGGACCGCGTCGCTCAGAAGAAGGCCAGTTTCTTACGGGCGCAAGAAAAAGGAGACGGAGACGGAGAAGGGGGCGGTTAGGGGAGCGGCTCAGTCCTCGGCCGCGACAACACAGATTACAAATAAACTCATTCCAAAGTCTGCCTTGTGTACTTTTCATGTGGCGTCTAAAAAGAAGGAGCCGAACTCAGGATAGTCAGTGAAGTGGTATGCAATTTAATTGTGCAAAAGTCATGCTGGTGTCTTCAATAAGAGTATGTCAGCATTGATGTGCGTTTACGCATCCCAACAAATCAGGTTGTTGACACGGCTAGAGGAACTACGCAACGGCGATGTGTGGAAGGGATCCTGGAAAAATACTCTGCAGAATTCAAAAGTTACAATAGAAAGATCTTCACTGGTGGTAAACATTGAGATGACAGATCTGTGGCACTGAGGCAAGATGCAAGCAATACGTGGAAGCAGCGTGCGAAATGTTCAATTAGCAATACAGGTAAACGACCACAAAAGAACGATGCAGCATCAATGTGGAGAACGTACAGCAGAGTGAAAGAAGCTGGCGAGGTACTCGACCTCTGAAGTATTGCAATGATCGTTGTGTACTTTGAAGCTAACGAACAGCTTCAGTTGACGCACAGCTACGTGACAAAAAAAAGTGCACAATTTTAAATCGTGTTAATTTGTTACTGATCTGTGCCTAGATAACCGTCTTTGATTTTCTATATTTCATGTCGCCACTAGAAAGGGAGGATGGTTTACATTGACCCATGCAGGTACCCACACCACAAAACCCACTGGACTGAATGCAGTTTGTATTTTTTAGCTACATTTTAACTAAATGGAGTTTCATCTGTGATCGGTCCGTCGGGTTGGATTCCATGTAAATATAGACTACGGCACCAGACTCCTAACATCTACTAAAATGAATTATTTTACCTTTTTGTTAGGGCTAAGTAATTTAATCTTTGCCTAAACTGACTCGAGTCATATTTACCAAACAAACACTTATTTGCACAGCATCACCAAGCTTAACTCTCAGAACCTACACTCTTACAAATATTAAGACAGTAGTGCAATTTCAATGCATCGATACCCCAGCTGCGTACGGAGGACAAAACACGCTGTTCTAATGGACCTCGCCTGCATGATAATGTAGGAAAAACAGCTAATTTGGTCTCCGAGCTGTTTAGACCAACAATACATTTGTGGCTGCTGGACCCACTTTAAATGTGATATGCAACAATCATTCAGTTTAGTTTAGTATTTCAGAGCACTTGGACTATCGTTCCCCGAGACCAGACAAGTCGTCCTCAGTCTGACCGTTAGGAGTCGTTACAAATTGCTCTATTAAATTTGCTATTACTAAACCACAGCATCGTTTGTGAGGGTGCTGACAGGTGCGCTTTCAGGGAGGGGGGCGGGGGGGTGCTCTTCTGGTCACGAGTCCTTGGTGTGTGAGATCTGTCTCCACAGCAGAGCCTTCAGGTTGTTGAGGATGAGCGAGTGCTCCATGTTCATCTGTCCAGCGTTACCCCTGAGAGCCATGCAGGCGTAAAGCTGCTTCTCCAGCTCCTCCCTCAGCCCCGACGGCGCCCCATGCAGGAGGTAGTCCTTCAGCGCGCCGCACGCCTTTGCCAAGTTTGGCTGAAACGGCTCCTCCCTGCAACGCTTCTCCGCCACGTCGCATGCCGTCTGGCAGTCCACCCCGTACACGCAGTCGGCGTCCGTCTCACACTTCAGTGTCCGCATGGCGCGCCTGAACTCCTCCTCGGGAACCACGGCTCGGTTGTTGGTGAGGCGGAGCTCGTGCCGATCCGTGTAACCGAAATGTGCCGCAGTGAGGTCACAGATCAGGAAGTTGCCATAGGTGCCGTAGAAGATGTCCTCCACCAGCTCCAGCAGGCCCATTGAGATCTTGGCTTTGCGAGGCCATGATGGGGTGAACCATTGGTCCATAGTCCGTTGCAAGCCGCTGGGTACCCAAGACGCCATGGGCCAGGGTAGCGAAAAACCATACAGGGGCCCGTGAGGCACTCGCTCCGTCATGTACAGATCCCCACAGTAGCCCAGGAGGCCAGGGGTGTGTCCCCGGTCCTGGAGTAGAAGGCCCAACAGCACCTCCAAAGACAAAACACAAGTCTGTCTCATCAGAGGGTCACAAGCAGCTTTCAAGTCATTTCATGTTTGCAGGAACAAAACATTACCGTATGCTACGATAACTGCTCAGAAACGGTCATTTTCTCAATCATACCTCATCCATCTGCAGGAGGGCCCATGTGGAGCGGGCTTCGGGTAGCGATACCCGTCCGTCTTTGTTTCCATCGGCAACAGAGAGGATCTTGCTGACAAGGGTGGCGAGGTTAGCCTGCTCGCCGAGCTTCGACTGGTCAAGCAAGAGATACGCGGGCTCAAAAATCACAGCCTGAAATACGTGGGTCACTGAACCTCCTGAGACCTTTACCTCGAGCTGATTCAAGACCATCTCTCTAAACCTCTCCACCGACGTGCCTCTGTTCGGCATGTCAAACACCGCGGCCTCTCTCCGTGGCTCCGGCTCCCCGGCCAGCTCGTAGCGCATCATCTCGCCCAGCTTGCAGCGGACGACCCCGTCCTGGTTTCCCCAGCTTCCTGTGTAAACCTGACCAACAAGAAACATTTAACAAGTAGGGAAGAGACAGAAGCACTGATTCAATGTTTAACAGGAAATAAACTTCATTCCCTACCTGGTTATTTGGCAGAGTCGACAGACACCTACTCATGTAGAGTGTTTCTTTGTCACAAAGACTGCTGCAGGCCGAGCCATCGATGATTCCCCGCCTGTACTTATCACACTTGGAAAGCAGAGAAACAGGATTTAAGAGTCCTGGCTCTACCCGCACCATTCAGAGAGACGTCAGAATGAACAAAGCTGCTATACTCACAATGGCGTTCTTGCACTCGTGTCCTCTGCAGAGCTCTGTGTAGGTGGAGTACTGCACATAAAGCACCCAGCTCCCCACCAGCACCGTCAGCCACGTCAGGAACAGGTACTTCACCTGCACAAAGGAGATCCGAGCCTGGAAAAGGGGCACATGCAACCTTAAGATGGAGCCAAATCCGAAAAAGGTACTACTGGTTTATTTATACGGGCAAAGTGACCATGAAGCATGTCAATCTAAGCTGGAAATCTGGAGGTCCCTAATCAAAACTGATCACGTAACAGGTTACCATGGTGATAGCACGGGGGGTGTGTCCCATAACACGGGTGGTTGATTAGTCATTAACCGCAGCTTCAAAATGATAAAGTGAAAGCAGCAGGACAGTTTGAGATTTAACAGCCGCCTCGATTTAATGTCCTGGTGGGAGAACTGAGAGATCATAGGTAGCAGATTTATGGAGTTGGGAGTTCTTGGTTTCCTATCAGTGAAGATGAGGGGGGGATGAAGTCAGGGGAATCATGCGTCAAAGAGAGGTCCGCCTCTGGTCCTGCAGAATCATTCCTGACATGGAATCTTCTCATGTTACATGGAGAGGAACACACTCAGCAGTAACGTTTACGACAGCCTGCGAATGTTTACTTTGTCTCCGGCCAGCTGTCAACACCGTAAACGTGATCACGGATCATTAGCATTAGTGATCAATGACTGATTGATGGACGTTACCTGGAAGTAGAAGGACTTTTTCACCCAGGCCCGTGGAAACAGACCCTTTTTCGCCATCACAACAAAAATACATGGATCATCTGGCAGTGGGCGGCCATCCAGAGTGCATGGGTGGTGGAGGGGGGGAACATCTGCCACATGTACCCACTCGCTCCGCTTACCAAGCCGGTAGGAAAGACTCCATGACGCCCGATCTACTGCGTTTTTATGATCCGCTTTCTCAGGCGGTCGTTCGTGTTCTCCGTGTGGATTGCTCCGACTGCTCTTTGCAGCAGCAGCTGCTGGTTTTCAAGTAACATACCTCAAGATGGGGAAAACGTAGTTTCACTGCGCATGCGCAATGCGTTCGGAGTCTTATTTATATATTTTTAAAGCTTTTAAATGGTGAAAACAAACACTTTACAAGTCTTCAACATAAAGTGGGAAATCTGTTTCGCGGTGTGTCTATCTGTGCGTAAATATTGGAGTCATGTTAACCTTAAACTATCGCTGGGCTAAATTAGCAAACACAGATTAAATCAACATCCGCTACATCTTTCAGAATAAAAGTGACTTTATTATTCAAATTTCAGACCAAAAGAACTTCCGGTTTACCATTTATTTCCACCAAAATGCGCTTATAAAATTTGCTTGTGCTCCTGTAGGCAATGTCTGAGTAAATCATTCAATCTGAATAAATGCGGCCTTTACGAAAACAATTATTTAAAAATAATTATTATTTTTTGTTCCTAATCATTGACCACAATCTAATTAAAAATACAAACAACAAACACTAAAAGAAGTTTGGTGGAGAGTATGACAAGGTTATAAACAAGTATAATCTGTAATTAAGCACCTCATTTATTCAGATTATTACTAAATGTAATCTGTAATTAAGCACCTCATTTATTCAGATTATTACTAAGTGTCGTCGATAACAATGCTTTTGAAGTGTCTTAATTTAACTTAATTAACATGGCTATTACGTCCCAGCCTATCTTTGCTCTAAAGGGGTAGATAAACTTGTAAATGCCCTGCCTCTGGTTCAAATGTTCTAAAAGCCGCAGAGGTTTAAACGCTTCCCACAATGCACTCGCAGACCGTCAGCGGGAAACCAAAATGGCGAACGTGTTGGGGGAAAATGAACCATTTGTTATTTTCTGAGGGAGCCCCGGGCCTCACGCCGTCTCGCCACACACTTTTGAAATAAACTCGGTTTTTGGAAGGAGCGAAAACAAAGACGGCCACTCTATCCGGATACAGTAAAAGTCGTTCGTAGGAGCGGAGGCGACCCAATGAGGTATTGTTATCATGTTTCCCTCCGGTGGGGGGTGTGGGTTCGACGGACGGAGAGCTTTCCGGGGTTGGGGCTGTGCGTGTGGGGTATTCTTGCTAACAAGTCACGCCTGGCCCGCTAGCTGTTTCTACATTCAACGCTATTGTGTGCGCTTCGGCTTAAATGGCTTTGCTTTTTTTTTTCTACCCACTCTATTGGCTGTTGTCGTCCAAATGCTCTCAGTATTCGAACAAAGGGAATCTCCAAACCGGCGGACAGTGGCTAAATGGAAAAAAGACAAAGATGAAATTACATTTGAGTCAACTTTGACTGTTTTCACTACAGAAGATAGTTTAAACTTGTATAGTTATAGCTGAAACTATGAAAATATGCGTCATTTTCTGCTATTTCTCTATGCAATATATTGTCAATAATACAAGTTTTTATTGTTCAAATAAAACACATGCGCGATGGCATTTCAGTATATATGCACAGATCTGTCTTTGGGATTGTCCAGATTACGGTTTTACTTGTAGTACAAGTATTTTTAGTAATACATTTTAACTACTATTGCATTAGCACGTAATCCTTACACCCCCCCAGCATCATTATCTATGAATGAATTCACTCCCGCTTCTAAAGACATCTCCTTCCTTATCCGACCGGATGCCCGCTGCATGTTTTTCAGAGACTCGGGGTCTGTGGATCACCTGTCTGTCCATCACAGAGCCCACTCCCAGGGGCAGCAGCAAACTGTGCCATTGTCCCCCACATGCCCTCCGGCGGGGGGAGAGAATGGAGAGGACGGCATGTCTGACAGATTTGTAGAGGGACAGGACGTCTTGGCCCGCTGGTCAGATGGCTTGTTCTACTTGGGGACAATAACCAAGGTTAGTATGAGGGAGACACTGGTTTTGATGCTATTTTTCTTGATACAGTACTCTACTAATTCAGTAGTGTTGTACATTTGCTAGTGTCCAGCTGTGGTGATTGTTGCCCACAACTGTACTCCGTATCTCAGTGTTGGCGTTTAGAAGCTTGCTTTTGATGTCTCATTCAGATAGATCGGGACAAGCAGCGATGCTTTGTGGTTTTTGAAGATCGGTCCAAGTCGTGGGTTCTCTGGAAGGATATTCAGACGGGTGAGGGTTGTCTTCTACTTCAATAATAAATAATAATAATAATAAGCTTTATTTATATAGCACTTTTTTAGAAATAAAATTCCCAAAGTGCTTTAACAGATAATAACAAATCAACAGGAATCATTTAAACAAAAAATACATATTAAACAAGGTCAAAGATGTCAAAGGTTGACATGTTTGTTTAATCATGGTGTAAAAAGCAGGAATGTTATTAGTCTTGTTGGTAAGACTGGGCCAGCAGCTGGCGTGATGAGACTTCCAAACATTATTTTCAGCCCGACTGTAGCTGTGATTTATGGAACATCGTAAAACTCAAGTTTAGTGTTCTATATTTTGACAATATCACAATACTTGGATGCTGCTTTAATTCACAATTTTGTTGAATGCAAAAATAAGGAGACACTATTTTCTGTCTTTCTCTCGTGTTTGCTTTTACTGTCCTTAGTTTACTGAAGCGTGACGAATAAATTGCAATTAAATAAGAAATTCTTCTGCATTTCTACTTTTTTTTTTTTAAAGTAAAATAAAGCGTTTTCAGAGAGTAACAAACAGCGGGCAGAGTGTTCCACTTTACTATTAAGATAATATCACCAGCGTTGGTGAGCAGCCTCTCTGCCACACTCCTTATCTCACAACGCATGCTGCTGACCGTTAACTGTGCACAGCGTCTGACAACCGCCCACCACCGATGCTGCGCCGACAACAGGTGGCTGTAGTGGAGATACACGAAGGAGCTGGGCTTCCCTCGCTGTCCGATGAAGAAGTTAAAACGCAAATGTGACCCAGATGTGCTTTAGACCGACGTCCAGCGTTTAATCGTGTGTTGCTGACAAATAAATCGAGTTTTTTTCTCAGGGGACGAAGATGATGATGACGACGAAGACGATGACATCGTCTGCTTCATATGCCAAGATGAAACTTCAGAGGAGCCCAATGAGATTGTCATTTGTGACAAATGTGGACAAGGTACTGTCCTCTGCGATGTGAGATGAAGGGGAGAACCCTCGTGACGCTCCAGATCTTCAAAGCATTATTTGCGTATTGCCTTTGCAGTGTTTGCAGGATGTGTTGTAGCAATGGTCTTTGTGCTCTGTTCCCGAGACCCCTCCCCGTCCTTCTGTTGAACCGAATGGGCTCCGACGTGATCTTCTATAAATGATATATTGACGCTGCACGTGGATGTGCACGTTTCTTCCAGGCTACCATCAGCTGTGCCACACCCCGATCATCGACGCCGCCGTCATTGACTCGGATGACAAGTGGCTCTGCTCAGAGTGTGAGCTCGGCTCCCTACCGAAGGTGAACAGGATAAAAGCATTCAATCGCAGGTTGAATATAAAAGCACTTTGATTGGATGGACCTGTATTGTGACTCATCCTGCCTTTTTATACTACTATATAAAGTCAAATGTTGATTTGTGTTCTGCAGAGTGAGGGCACACACGGGAAGGGAGCTTCTGCTAAAGGCTTTCTGCAGCAGGAGCAGCCGCACCTGGAGCTGCACCTGTCTCTCCCATACATTCTGGATGAACTGGTGTGGGAGCAGGGCCACAAGACGAACATCCAGCAGTGCTACTGCTACTGTGGGGGGCCGGGAGAGTGAGTAGCACGGTGCGGCGTGTCTGTGTGAATTACTCTGCTACACCTGACTGCTGTCTCCTGTTTGATTTGTTTGCAGTTGGTACCTGAAGATGCTGCAGTGTAACAGGTGCCAGCAGTGGTTCCACGAGGCGTGCCTCCATTGCTTACAGATGCCCCTCCTCTACGGAGACAGGTAAACGCCACTGTTTACATGTTTCCCACTGGTACCACTGGCGAGGTAGAATAGTTTGGTCCCTAAGACATCCAGCCAACAGTATGTAAAGAAAATTAAACTGAAGCTAACTATAACGGTGATGCATGTCTTTTTAGTCGTAAAATAATTCCGCCATGTCAATAAGCTAATGTGATTTTGTTCTTCTTTAACCTTAGGTTTTACCTGTTTATCTGTTCTGTATGCAATGGAGGACCAGAGTATCTCAGACGACTGCCTCTCAGATGGTAAGAACCGGTAACGGTCAAGTTGGAGGCTCGGCGTCTAAGAATGATGACATTATCACGACGTGTTGTGTTATTTTTCAGGGCGGATGTCACACATTTGAGCTTGTACAACCTGAGTGTGATCCACAAGAAGAAATATTTTGACTCTGCGATGCACCTGATGTCTTATATCAATGATAACTGGGAGCTGCTGCAGCTGGGAGAGGTGAGAATACCATTACTGACTTTTATCTGACCGTCCAAAGCGATGGGCTGTTGTTGCTGCTTTAGTGAAATATGAACTCTTCTTTTTCCTTGCATCCTATCCTTTCTGTCTGCAGCTCGCCAAGACTCTGAGATCAGATAGATATGAAAGTGTCCTGGAGGCCCTGACCAACAACAGCAGCATGTAAGTTATTTCTCTAGTTAATTCCATGTGCTTTTTTTTTTAACTCTCGTACTTTTCTCGTACTTCTTATTTGTCATTACACCACTACTCGTTTATGTTCCAGGTTCATGTCAGGGAAGGAGGTAAAGAAAAAGAAGCACTTGTTTGGGCTGAGGATCCGCTTTCCTCCTTCTCCCCCCGACTCTGACGAGCCAACGAGCAAAATGATGGAGAGGCCTTCACACGAGATCACAACCAGGGGATGCAAATCCACCAGAGCTTTCAGTGATGCGAGGTAAGACATGGAGCGAAACCCGCCAAATGCTAATATTTAACGTTGTTAACGCGCTACGGTCGTTACTTGTGAAGCTGTTGGGGAAATGCTTTTCTTGTTGCTCTAGAGTTTGCAGTACTTTAACAAATGGCACAGAGAAGAAGAAGAAGAAGAAGAAAAAGAAGAAGAAAAAGAAGAAGCAAAACTTACGTTCTCTGGAGACTCTGGCTAAACGACAACGCACCAGCGGGCTCTTATCCCAGGTGGGTGCATGTATCTTAGTGGGTGTGAGCTGGTAGTGTGCATATTTGCTTGTATTTTTGTGTAATTAGAGCTCAAAATGTTACAAAACTTTCTTTAATTTGAGGATATTGAGTCCCACTTAGCCAACATCTATATTCTCACCTCGGACAGGAAACGAGAAAGCCGCTGCGGCTTGAGCCCCACTTGGATCACTTGACATCTATGAAGTAAGTGAGCGATTGTACAGAATTTCTATTCAGAAATCATTTCCTGTACAGCGATCAAACCTCTGCACATTTGAGAAGCTGCAAAGTTTTTAGTTTGATTTTCTACTCCGATTATTAATAGATTGTCAAGTTGTTTCATCACTATGTACTGTAACCAGAACTCTTTCTGTCTCTGTTTTTATTTCACGATACCCAGCAGGAGTGACAGGTCTCTGCTATCTTCAGATGCGGACTCCATTGAAGCTCTCAGCACCACAGAAACTACCTCAACTAGCATTTCAAGACAGTCCAGGTAAGCCTGCATGCAACTGAACCATGGTCTCATTTGGACTCCTGGCCCTGCTGATATATCTTCTTCTTAACTGCTTTTAAACACTTTTAGTTGTGAGTTAGAAAGTAAAAACATTTAAATCAATTGTCTTTGTCTTTTTTCCATTAACACCTTAGCCTCTGTAGCTCCAGCAAGACACACCCAGCAGGCTGCATCATGCCCGTTTCCTGTCCGCCATTGAAAAGGAAGCGTGGTCGGCCACGGCGGGCTCTGCAGTCCCCCAACCCTGAGATCCCCTCTCCGAGCCCTGCAGACCCAGACCCCTCGGCGACAGAAGTGCTGACCCCACTCCCAGGGCTCCACTCCACAGACATAGTTCACGGCATGGACCCAAACAGCCAGCTCTCCCACCTCAAAACCTCCATCAGCAGCTATTTTGGAGCAGCAGGGCGGCTGGCTTGTGGGGAAAAATACAAAGTCCTGGCAAGACGGGTCACCCTTGATGGCAAGGTGCAGTATCTCGTGGAGTGGGAAGGAGTCACTGCCTCCTAGACATGTCGTCATCACCACTGCTAACTTCAAAGCAGCTTCAGGAGGGTTTTGGCTGTGAAGATGTTGCGTATGCAGCCTGCGTTCAGAGCATTAATTGATATGTGCTTGTTTAGTTTAGCCAGGAGCACATTTGTCCTGTTTAGCTTCCTGTAAAGCCTACTGGGTGATTACAGCACGTTCAATATTATTTTCATCAGGTGGTTTAAAGATGAAGAGTCTGTGATAAAGAAGAAGCATCGTCATTATACTGCACCAGATATGCTTTATTCTGCTTTAAACTTTTTTTTTGATCAGCTTCAAATGTTACGGATACAATTCTTTTTTTCTTCAGGAGCATATATTAGAGCACTGCATCTGTAGTCTTTCATTGACTTATCGTTTTTGATTTTTAATCCAGTGATATGCTTTTCCTTTTAATACCAGTCAAGTATGAACGTTTTTGGACAGAATGTAAGTTGGTCAAACATTAAGTGCTGATTATGGGAAGATGAGAGAAAGAGGAGGCTTTAATCATTCATTTAATTTCTGTAATTATACTGTAAACAATTAATCATATCCGGTTAAAATATGTCCTCTTACCAGGCACGGGTAGAAACGTCTCACTTCCCATAACAACCATGTCCCATTGTTGTCTAGTCCCATGCAAAGATGGAAGTATAGAAAAAATATACCGGTAATGGTAAAAAGTGGAAATGTCGCTGAAAATAAGGAGAGGGAGGATGCTGGCAGCAGAATTCATTTTTTATTAATTACCGGTATGTTCATATTCAACACTCCCATTCATTTCTAGCATAAAAACAATTGTGCATTGTTCAACTTGACACTGCCCCATCAGGGAGGATATACTTGTGTTTTTTTGGGCAGATCAAGGTAAAATATTTTATTTCTGATAGACTACCGGTATTAATTTATTTGAATATATCTGCTTGTAGCTGCAATATCATCAGACTTGGCAGCATTGCCCAACGTGAACTTCTTCCAACGCAGTCTGTAGTTATTTTTGCCTATTCCTTCTAAGAATTTATAGGATTAATATTACATGAAGCAAATACAAAAAAAAACCTGACGATGTATTCAATTTCTGCTGCTGTAAAGACACAACATGACTAAAAACAGTCTGGAATTGTTGCATGCAAGATTAATTCCCTTAGCTGAGAATCTATATCACTCTTGGATGTAACAGAGGACAGCAATGTTTATACACTCTAAACATAACTGGTGCATGACAGACATGTGACAGTAGTTGCCATGGAGATCAAGCCATTGTGGCATTGAACAATCTGCTTTTAGGGACAAAATAACTTGCATACACATTAATTTTCATTTGGGTTACATCCCTCGTGAGTATCCATCACAAAAGAAAATGATGTGCTGCTGCAAATGTTTATTTTATGTAGAATTATACTACATTTATTAGTTTTTCCTCTTGTACTTTCTTGTATATCTTTTTTGGCACATGGCGGGCTTGTCTGTTCAGTTATCATCTCATCTTTGCTTTTCAGCACATATATGCTGCATTTTTCATTTGTGTTGAAGTTCTGTCAATCCTTTATTACTAATAATGCTATTAGAATTAAAATGTGAAAAAAATTCAGTGTCAATACATAAATGAACCTCTTGGAAACCCCATTAAAATGAAATTGATAAAGAAAAGAACCCTGGAATATTCAAGGATTTAGTTTTTATTTGGTCTCAATGTGGAAAACGAAGCGCTGCTTCGGCTTGAGTTTGTCCACAGAGCTGTCCTACCTAGAGACCTGAATTGTTGTACTTTTTTTGTGCTGACTATGCAAGTTAGTCACAGTTAAATGTGTTGTTCAGCCATATAAATGTGACTTTAAAATGTTGAGTTTTTATGTTATGATAATTTGATGTAGTTGTCAAATGTTTCACTCAATGGGAGCTATTAGTTTACACACTCAGGATATGTCCACAAATGTCTCTACCAGCTTGACAGGAGGTCTTTATTTTAGTCACTCATTGTTATTGGTCAGTATTTTTATACCAGGTGATTCATTATTTTAATGTACTTTTAACCATATGTATGCATGAATTCTTTTTTTCAATAAGGATAAAAATATTATTTCCCCCCCACTACCCACTAAATCACTGGAGAACTAATATGCTGTATTTCATGGAAAGAGGTAAATAATTTGTTTGTATGGGTTTTTTTCTTTGTCAAAATGGACTGATATGTTTTGACAGATACCTCTTAACTGTGCACATGTACCGGTAGTCACTGCATTTGAAGCTTCTCTCCTCTGTTCGGCCGGTGTTTCAGCCCACATGCTGCTACCACTGGCATCCAGCAGGCTTCCGTAGCCAAAGAACATAACACATGTCCGCTTGGTCTGTTGAGATTTTTTTATTTCTTGTATTACATTTTTATACATTATTATACAGGTTTTCATGTTACTTCAGAGCCTGTTTAGTTAAAGGATGAATAAAAAGCGGATATTTTGAACTGGGCCTCTTTTGTTGATGTTTTATTTTTGTTTTCTAACCTTTATTTAACCAGGAAAATAACCCATTTAGGTTAAGAACCTCTTTTTTAAGGGTGAGTGTGATAGACAGCACTAGTGAAAATATGTACACACTTTAAGTTCTTTTTTTGGTGTACAGAAATGTATGTATTGCAGAAGAAATATAATCTAGTCTCATATATACAATTATATAGTTAATAACGGTAGTTATTTTTTCAGTACATTTATTGCACTGTTATTTCCCTTTCCTTTTTGTGTTTTATTTACTAAATCGAAGTAAAAAAAAAAAAAAGAAAAGTCCTGCTTGTCTATTCCCGCCCACTGCGGTGACGTCAGCGCGCGCCTGTGTTCGCGGCACTCTTCATTGACAACTATTTTCCACCAATCACGTCACAGAACTATTCATTCTTCTCCAATCACAACCATTTGTCGCTAGGCTGTGGGCGGAGATTAGAAATACAAATTCGTCAATCCACCTTCCCCTTTGCAACAACAACAACAACAGTGAATGCTGAAATTGAAACTTTTATTTAACTAGAAGTGCGATATCAATATTTCACGATATCGTAATGTCGAAAAGCCAAAATGTATTTTTCACTTAAACGTAGACGCTTGTCTGTATTTGTTTTGTAATATTAGCGTTCGCTTGCTAGCCACCAGTTGATAGAACAAATGATAGCGTAGCTATGCTAGCTAGTTTTCCGGAGCTTTGCGGGTGTCTTCTGGTGTCTAACGGTAAATTGATGAACTAGTTGTCCTCCTACAACTGAGGTGAGCCAACTGCGTTACGGGAGCACAGTTTAAATCAGCGTTTTAATAGCGTATGTCTCCACTAACATGTGCAATTCACTGTTAAATATGCCCATGTCCTTAGTCAGGAGACCTTTTAGCACAGCTCGTGTTAAGTCATCATGCCTCAGATTATTTCTCATTTGTTTTAACACGCACAAAGGTCTCTGCTGCTGTAGCATTAGCTGGCTGGACTCTGTTTCTGAGTGGCAGAAAGGCACACATGATCTGGTGTTATTACTAAAGTACAACCAAGGTGCAGAGAGAGAGTGGTTGTCTTTCTTTCTACTATTTTGTATGGTCAGACAGGCAACAACGGCAGAATCGGGCCGAATCGTATAAGACCTGTTGATACCTGATGGCTCTACTTCACAGTTGAGCTCTGGATGTCACTAAAGGCCTGTTAGTAGGAGAGCTGTGAGACGTGCTGCTGCTGGTAGCTTCTTCTCGCTCTGCAGTTTTATGTTCTACCCTCCCTTTCCGCCAGCCTTCCTTGGGAACAGCTCCGCAGAGATGGACCCTGTTCCCTCACGGAAGAAGGCAGGCTGCGTGCGTCAGGAGAACGCCTGTCTGACCACGCATGATGAGCAGCTCATCAGCGACCTTGACGCCGTGCAACATAATCTGACCTCCTTCGACTCGCAGGTATGACATCATCACTAAGCAGATTAAAAAATAGAGCTGTAATAATACATAAACGTTATTCGGGAACATCCTTTGTCGTCTTTTTTTTTTTTTTAAGGCCAGCCTTAGAGGGCGTAGAGTTGGCGTGAGAAACAATCTGGCAGTGATGAGTGAGCAGGTTTCTCATCTTCAGGCGGAGCTGGCATCTCAAGCAGAAGAATTAAAGTAACCATGTCTGTTTGTTTATGTGTCGATCAGATACTGACCTGGTGAGGAGATGTGTTGTAGGTGTGGGATACAGTCGCTTTCCTTGAACCTGTAGCAATGGCATTGTTTTAACTTCTCCACGTGTGTTCCTAGGTGTCGCCAGGAAGCGGCGGCTCACAGTGACATTATGGTGGCGACTCTCACTGTGGAGCTGAATGCACTCCGGGATGAGCTGGAAACCAAGGCGGCATTAGGAAAACGGTGATCCCTCTACCCGGGTTTAGCCTCGGCACTCACTTTCATTTCATCACGTTAGAGTTCACAGTGATATTTGCTCCTTGATATATGTACACGGGCTTCAACGTGAAACCCAAGCAGATATTCAATTAACAATCGACTTTCACAACATCAGGAAGTTATTGTTTTAGTGTTAATGTCTATCTCATCCCTTACAGGGCAGAACAACAAAGGAACCAAGCGCTTCAAAATGCAGAGACGTTAAAAGAAGCCCTCAAAGATTATAAGTCCAACATTTCCATTAAACTCAAAAAGGTTCATTTTAAATTCAATCATGTGTTCAGTTCATTTTATTCATGACTCGTTTTTAGTTGCATGTTGAGTTATTGTTCTTTGCGTTTTTAAGTTGATGGAGAGTGAAGGCAAAGTGAAAGACAGTCTCTTTGAGTGTGACAGACAAAAAGCAGAGTTTGAAATGAAATGCGCTGCGTTGGAGAGAGAGAAGGCCGAACAGAGCCAAATGTTCTGGTAAGCACTTGACTCATTTCATGTTTCATCCACACAAGAAGTAGCATCAAGTCTGTCTTTAATGGAAGGATCTCTCTCCCTTGTCTGCCTTCCAGCCAGCTGAAGGAGGATCTGAGGCAGGCCCTGGCTGCAGCTTCCGTCTTACAGACTCAGCTTGGCGAGCGCGAACAAAACACACTGCAAATGGAACGACGGCTTATGGAGTGCGGCGCAGGGTGCGAGGAGCTAGCCTCTCTGAACAGGGACCTGCAAGAGCTGCGAGCGCTGACCGAGACGCAGAAGCAGAGGGTGGCTCAGAGCCACAGGGAGTCTCAGCAGAGCCAGGCAGAGCTGGCCAGCATGGAGGCCATATTGGCCTTGTTGCATCTACGAGAGGTGGAGAGGAGTAGTGTCTACATTGCACTCCCATGTCACATGGTTTTATTTACTCAGTTTGTTTGTTAAAACCCAGTTTTGATATCATAGCTGTTGTCCAAGCAACTTGCCATGTTCATCTGTTGTTACACGTGATTTCATCTCAGGGTGCTGCGGGCCCGCTGTGTGCCAGGCCCTGTATGCTGCCCTCTGCGGACTGTTCGGGGACTGCACACCGTCCCACGATAACGCCAGGTATGCTAACTAGCGCTGTGCTAGCTGGGCACAGAGCTAGCACAGACATGTTATTGTAAAACAGGCACCACCTACGCTCGTCCCTAACGTGATATAAAGTTCTGTTCCTCTTGTTAGGCGAAGGCTACCAGCAGCTGCTGAGAGTCCTGCAGTCGATGGAAGCTGGCCGGACCAAACAGAACATCCTGGTCGAGAGGCTTCAGGAGCGTCTGGGCAGAGCCCAGGAGGAGATCTCCTCCTTGCAGAACTCCATGGCCCAGAGAGCCTCTCACTACCAAAACCTCCACACGGAGCTGTTGGACAAAGTCAGTCAAGCCACTGTCACCGAAAAAGAGGTCACTTTTTAGATCTACTCGCCCTTCTTTCCCTTTTTCCTTTTTGTATATATATATATATATATATATATATATATATCTTTTAATTTTTTAGTCTCGCACAGCATCTGTTTTTCTGACAATCATATTTACAAATCATAATTAAAGAGCATAGCAGTTCCAGTCAGATGTATATTTCTCAGCCATCAACATAAAGGTTTAATTGAATATTCATGGTGCTGTATAAAATGTATATTACTTATGATTATTATTATTGTTGCATTTATCAGCTATTTGTTTTTATCTCTACTTTACTACAGCTGAAAAGAAAAAGTGCTCGCGTGGCTTCACTGGAGAAACAGCTCCAGGAAAAGGCCTCTGCCTACACTCAGGCCGCCCTGAGGAACACCGAGCTGGAGAAGCAGCTGCTGGTACGCGCATCCTCTGTGTATTGTTACTGCACGATTTATGTCACGATGATTTATTTTTCTTTGAATGACAACATAAAATCATTGAAAGCTTTCCTAACATGGGTCTGCCTCTGCTCTTTGTGCGTTGAGATGTCTCTTGCAGCACTGCGAGTGCGAGATCTACACTTGACACTCCTTTTTAATTGGCTGTTACAGGAGAAAGCCAGCGCCGTTCAGCATTACCAGGCGCTTGTGACTAAAAAGCAAAGAGAATACCAGCAGTCTCTGGAGAAGTGCACAAACTCTCAATCTCAACAATTCACGGAGCAACAACACAGAATGGAAATGGTGACTTTTAGCTGCATATTTCTGTGGTTCTTTTTACTTCCACTGAACTACCGCCACTTTTCATTTCAATTAAAAGAAGACATACCTGCTGCAAGTAAGACACGTGTTTACTCCTCCTCCCCTGCAGTTGCAGAAAGCTCAGTCTCGGTTGTTGAAGCTGGAGCACGAGCTGAGGTCTCTCCAGAAGGAGCGGGATGAGGCTCAGAGAGCAGCTGTCTTCCTGCAGAGCTCTTTGGACCAACTCACACAGGTCAGGCCATGTTGTGTTGCACTATGTAGGCTTGTAACAGTCAATAAGTAAATCACCGGAGCCATTTCTGTCTTAACTTCAATGTCAACGACTGTGAATCAACCCAGGTATACACTGATGACTTTAATTAGCTTTAATTGCAGCAGAAGCAGGTTGAAGGAAGACACAGCGAGGAGCTGCTGCAGAGTTCCAAAGAGCAGGCGGCTCAGTCGGCCTCCAAGGTTTGTGTAAAGACCTTGTAAACCGCCGACAAGTGCAAGGAACAAATAAATATATTTAATAAATCAGGAAGCGCCCCATAATCACTACTATTCCCTAACGTGTGTTCTGTTCGTACATCAGGTGTGTGAGCTGCAGGCGTCCCTGTCAAAGTGCAGAGAGGAGCTGAACGCGTGCCTGCAGCAGACGGAGGCGGTGAAGAACAGATATGAAAACGAGCTTGGGCGAAAGAATGACACGGTACTGTCCACACCTCCTATCTTTGATCTCTCGCTTCTCTTCTATCGTCAATGCGAAGCCCGCCTGTGAGGCTCATCGTCTGCCCTCCTCTTCCCCAATCAGGTGTCCTCCCTGCAGGAGAAGCTCCAGAGTGTCCGTCTGATTTGCCAGAGCTCCACCGAGCAGAATGTGCAGCTGCAGCTTTCTCTCCAGCGGCAGCAGACCATGCTAACCGAGAGCAGCACTCGCATCTCTGAGCTGGAGGAGAGTCAGAGCCAGCTGCAGTCACGGGTGAGACGAAGTCACCATTGCTGTTTGTCCATTCACTGAAGATGCAAATACTAAACTCACAATATCGTTGGAGTTAATAAAGACCTTAGAAACTATAGCATGTCTTCTGTACCGAATAAAACGGGGGAGAAAAGGCTTGAGCATCTTTTTATTAGCGGTTTATTTTAACAGATGGTCAGATGTAAGCTTGAAGTTCTGATCGGTTTGATAGATTGATAATCAAAAAGCATTTTAATGTAGCAGTTTAGGTTAAAAAAACAAACATGTTTTGCATTTTTGTATGAAATAAAAATGGATGCTGATGTTGTGTCTGTCCATAGGTGTCCGTCCTGGAGCAGCATCTTGAGAAAGCTCGGGCCTCTCTGCAGGATGAGGTGGGAAACAGAGAGCGAGAAGCTCAGGCGAAAGAGGAAGACCTGCAGGAGATGAACCGACAGAACGCACAACTCAGTGCGTCGGTCAGGTGAGATTTATGCACCCGTATGCTAACGTGAGACGCCGATGAACAAAGCGCACTCTGGGGATCAGAATCAGAATCAGCTGTCTTCCCTTTACATTTAATTACTACGTAAGAAAAGTCTAAATTCGTTTTTTTATCCTCTTGTGCCATCTGCAGCCAGCTGACATCAGAAACGTCAAAGTATCGAGGCGAGCTGGAGTCTAAAGACTCCGAGCTGCAGCGCCTGAAGAAGGAAGTCGCCATCAAGACATCCCAGATCAGCCAAGCTGACGAAAGCCTGCAGAGCATGAAATGGGAGCTTATCCGCAAGACTGACCAGGGTGTGTTTTTATTCTTATTTTTATTTTCTCCACCCCTCTACATGCACCTTCACTTCTTCCTCTTTTGATCTCTGTCCCTGTGTGTCCTCCCCAGTGATCGACCTGGAGGAGGCGCTCCATCGCTGCGAGGCAGACAAGCTCAACTGCGCCCAGCAGGTCCAGTTCTTGGACGGGCAGCTTCAGACTGTGCGGCAAGAGTTGGCTGACGCGCTAGAGCAACTGCAGGAAGTCAGAGATGCTCTGCAAAGAACACAAACAATTGCAGATGAGAGGAACGCCTCGGTGGACAGCCTTACTCTTCGACTTAGGTGAGGATACGCCCTCATGTGAGGGCGTATCCAGTGACACATTGAGGGCGTATTCCAGTGTCACACTCTGGATGGGTGGCTTCTAGATGTGTTGCTCTCAGATGGAATGCTTTAACGACATGTTGTATATTCTTTGTCTGAAATCATTTTCTGTTGTTGTTGATCAATTTCAGTTATTTTTCTTTATAATTCAAGGAGAAGGTTATGTCGTGTCATTTGATTTCAGTCCTGCAAGAAATACAATTATCTCTCAAATTTCTTGTGCGTTACTTTGGAGTCATTAATAGATAGTTAGATTTCTGATTAAAAAAAAATACGTACGCTGTTCACAGTGAGACCACGAGGGAATTGGAGGAGAGAACTCACGAGGTCTTAGACATGGACAATGCATTGAAGGAACGGCAGGGGGAGCTCCAACAGAGAGCAAAGCTGGTACTTCACATGCACATTTAATTTAATTTGCAGAATGCATTTTGCTCATGTCTCTTTTTTTTTTACTCTCCATTTTTTTCGTTTTGCTGTCTGCCCTCTTTTTCCTCAGCTAAGCCAGTTGGAAGTGGCCATCCGAGAGCACAAACAGGAGATGGCAAGGAAGGTGGAGTCTCTACAGCAGAGCCTGGAAGTCAAAGAGAAAGAGCTGAGAGATGCACAGAGGGAGCTCAACGACAAAAAGCTGCAGGTTAGGAGTCGACAGAAAGGCTGACAAAAACAATAAACATGAAGTTTAAGAGTAGACAGACAAAGATGACAAATAAACAGGAAGGGAAGGAGTAGGCAGAAAAGGAAGACACATTTATATATCAAAATCACTCTAACAATGACTGCCTGACACCATGTATGATGTCATTTTTCGAGAACAAATGCAGACAAGTAGATAAATAAGAATAAAAAGGGAAGATGAAAAAGTAGACAGACAAAGAAGACAAACATGAAGTTTAGGAGTAGATGGCAAAAGAAGACAAACCTGAAAGGTAAGAGAAGACAAAAAAAAAAGGGAAGACTAAAAATTTAGCAGCCAGAAACGAGCTGCAAAAACATTCTGAGAAAGCAACATAACTGATTGGGTTAAAATGTGTGATTAAAGTTTACATGTTTTAAAGTTAGTGTGTGCAATGATGCAAATGATTCAATCCTTGAAGTTGTCAAACCCTAAAATGAATGACATGTAAACGTAGAACATTTAATAGCGCAGCTCTCTAAAGACATTTCTCCTGCGCTACCTTTGCTCCATCTCCTCACTGCCTACACTCGAACCTCTGACGGTGTTAGGAGTCCCGGGAACTGCAGGTGTGTCAGCAGAAGCTTCAAACTCTGCAGAAAGAGCTGGAAGAAACTCAGCATCACCGTGAGGTTTTATCCAGACAGCTGGATGCTGCCAAGCTGCATATTACAGAGAAGGTAGTCAAAGGACATTTGATGACGCCACTACGGAGAGACCTTCAAATGGACGTTTTGCTGTCATATGTGTGCCTTTGAAGGAGCTCCGGCTGTGCAGCATGGAGGAGGAGCTGACGCTGAAGGAGTCACACTGGCTGCAATCGGAGGCTGGGCTGCAAACCACAGTTGCCGCCTTAGAGCAGGAGCTGGAGGTGGAGAAGGAGCGGCACAACAAGGAGGTACACCAGATACGGAGGCATGTTTCATTTGTCGTGCGCTGCCTTTGAAGCAATTGAGTACCGGAGCGAGAAGCTTCCAGTAAAAGTGTTGGTCGCGTTGGGTCGACGTTTATGGTCGTCATTGTTGTTCCCTTTTTAATTGTTTCAGGAACACACCGTATGAGTTCCTAAAAGCTTCAGTTTCTCTTCTTGTTACCTTATCTGTCTTTCACACGGTTTATGTTTTCACGTATTTATATTCAAGTCCTTTTAAAATCTTTGGACATATTTGATCTCGACAATTTGATTCTATTCCTATTCAAGGCAGCATATTAAGCCTGTGAAGTCCTAATGGCGGTTCTCCCTCCCTCCATACGTAGCTGGATTCTCTGCAACAGACACGAGGCCAGCTCCTCAAAGTCTCTGAGCAGATCTCCTCCACCATGCGCTCCACCCACGAGCAGCTCGCAGCCAGACTCCACCAGAGCCAGGACGAGCTTGAGCAGGTCAAGGTCCAGTTGGATCAAACTGAGACTGAGCTGGATCGCACCCGGAAGCAAAATGTTCTCCTCCAAACACAGAGAGACCAGACTCAGACCCAACTTCTTCAGAATAAAGCCCAGCTAGAGCAAAGCCGGCTTCTCTATGAGCAGACCAGAGCCCAGAACGGCCACCTCCATTTCCAGCTGGAGCAGCTCAGACTCCAGGTCGCGCATCTCCAGGCTCGGCTACAGGCCTGTGAGAGGTCCATGGAGGCCTCCGACGAGTCTCTGCTCATCAAGGTAGCTCCTTTTACATGTTGTGAGAGGAATGACGGCTGCGTTATGGACGCGGTTCTTTTCAGCGTTTTCTTCTCTTCCTGCAGGAGTCAGAGGTGACTCGTCTCCAAGCCAGGATCTCCAGCCTGGAACGAGCTGCTGGCCAACAGCGTCTTTGTAACCACACACTCTCCCTCCCTGCTCTGCACCAGTCCACACACTCCCCAGAGGAGTCCTCCTCGTCTCACTCTGCGCCACCCTCCCCCAAAAAACCCCAAAATCGCCAGGCAGTTGTCTCCTCTTCTCACGGCTCCGTAACACGCGCAGCAAATTGTCCGTCTTCCCAGAACAGCAGCGTGGACTCCTCCCTAGATCTCCCCCTGAGCTTGAAGGCCACGCTGAAGGAGGCCTTGTGTGAGCAGTCCTGGGAGGCTTCCTCCCCCTCCCCCTCCTCTTTCCAGGATACAGTGGACCACAGCTGGCAGGGCCTCAGTGGCGTGGGGGCCACAGCAGCATCTGACTACTCCTTTAACCCCCTCACGTACATGGTGGATGAGCAAGATGGCAAAAAGCTCCAGACAGAAGCCACCCCGACGCAAGAGGGAGATGATGGGCAGATGAAGGAGTCACGGAGGGAGTCTGTCTCCGCTCCGGTGGGTCAGGAGGACGTGGATATGAGTTCGCTCACTGGGATGCTGAAGTTCGTTAACCAGACATTAGCCATGCAGGAGGAGCCTTCTCTCTGGAGCTCCACGGGGCTCTCAGAGCCTGGACACAGCTTCAACAGGTAACCACCCCACAGTTAGTTCGTCTTCACCTTCATCAACTTTAATAACCAGCTTCACTAAATATTGTTTTTTTCGGGGGTTGCTTTGATGTAAAATTGAGTTATTCACATTTCAGCGTTGTGTCACAGACTGCAGCATTCGTGTGATACTGATTGATGTTTTCTTTTGAATTTCTAGAGGGACGTGAAGGACACATGAAGCCCCGTTACCAAGGAGACGTCAGCAAGACATAAAGCTAATTATATTGGTGTAACCTTCATTCATATTCCACATTCAGTCTGGCCCTTTAATATATTTAAATCAAGCTTCAAACATGTCTGTCAGCAAAAAGAAATGGATAAATTTAGATGACCATTACTGAAGGTTTATTGCTGTATGTGTTTGTAGAATGCGTTGTTCTATGTAGTATCCTTGAGTACTATTTATATATTTTTTTACACATATTAAATAAGTGAATTAAAGACGTTATTTTTCCATCCTTTGCAGCCTTTTTTTCTCTGACAATGAACTAGTCTCCAGAGGACACTCCATCCACTCACATCTGCTTGAATGTTCTCATGCTCTTGGAGACTGGGGGGGGGGGGGGGGGGGGGGGGGGGTCATGAACAGTTTGTCACCAATACAACAAACTAGTTTACAAACAAACCAACACCAGCGAGAATAGAATAGAAGAAAGCAAATGAATCAACTTGGCACTTCTCTGGTGGGTTTCGTCTCGGCCCGGAAACCAGCCAGCTCTTTTCTCTTTTCCACTCTTTATGCCAAACTCCGCTAACAGGCTGCTGGATCCGGCTTGTTCAACCTTCAACGAAAACAGAAAAACGGGCATATTTCCCTTTAAAATTCTGGATTTCTGTTTTTATTTTCAACGTAGTTTCATCATTGTTGCTAAGCACAAGGGATTGGAGTAATTTTTGTCCTTTGTGTCATAATTTGTCGCTCAAGATTTGAGCACACAGCATTTCATTGATCATATAAGAATTGGAAAAATAAAGATAAAAGGTCAATCCGAACAGTAGTCTGAGATTCGGCCGCGTTCGATGCTCTCAATGTCATGTGATTTCCTGCTGACATACGAGGGACCTGAGGATATTTTCATTTCCTCAACACTGGTGTCAAAATTTATTGAATGTGTACTCTTTGTGCATTTGTGTGCACAAGAAGGTTTATGGTTGTGTGTGTTGGCACAGAGATTGCGTTCACTGCTGTGAATAAACCTTCTTGTACACTTTGGTGCTTTGCATGGTTTAGCTTTAACAGCATCTCTTCTCTTGTTCTTCTTCTTCTGGAACAATAAGCTGTTGACTCGAGAGGATGTGGTTCAGTTAGCGGTGAATTGCGTGCCGCTGAGCTGTGCTTCGTTTCCCTATTGCAGTATGTATCTAAGAGACTGCACCACACAAGCACGTCTACGTTTTTGCACACAAAATGGCAGTCGTCCCTTTTGCGTTGATGCGGCTCATGAGATTTCACGCAGAATATTTCCTTCTGCTAGACTGCAGAAAATGCTCTGTTTACCTCTCTGGCCTGTTTTGTTGCACTGGTTTGCAATGAAGTGAACACTGCAGCTGTGTGGATAGTCTCACGTTTACCGCACGCTGGTTTGATGCTCCGTTTATTCTGTGCCTGTAAATAGTTTGTTCCAAAATGTGACTCATTTGTGAGATTTTTACAGTTCTGGTCTTGGATCTCTTCATCCTGGAGGTCAGATAGGTGGACAATACAGGTTATCTATCACTCATGACCCCGATGGCTCCCTGTGTGCCGTTTAACATTACAAATGCCTGTTTGTAGCCGCCACAAAGGAGCTGTTATCTGACTGGCCACACATTTAGTTAAGGATAACTTTGACGTGAGCTCCTTGGAGAAACAAACCTACATCTGTGCTTTTATTTTCATAGAACAACAACCCAAGTGGCAGCTATGCATGAAGAGTTGTGTGAGCTAATATTTCATTCACAATGCGCCACTTCCTCCTTCAGAATTAAGCCGAGACGCTCAGTTAGGTCCACACTAAACCTGAAGATTCGGGTCAGAATCCAAGTCACATCTCAAGTCTCCTTACGGGCGAGATGACTGTTCTGTAATCCACCATGCATCATCTGTTTAGAACTGCAAAGGGCAGTCAGGACATGTGCTGCACTGTCATCTAAACAAACATAATCAGCATTCATTTTAAACAGTCCATTGTGTTGCAATATGAAACTAGAAAGCACTTGGAGTGGGCCGGTGTTACTGTCAGAGCCCTTTCTGCAATTTCCATTAGCGATGGGGTTTCTGAGAGGAAGCGCTCCTGAGTGTGCACAATAAATCACCACAAGGAAGGAGGTCGCTATGGCGATGAGGTTTTACAAATGGCTTGACTCAGTTCTGCCTCATTCCAAATTAAGTACGTGGAAGAGTGTCAACAGAATCACATGCTAAAGACGCAGCCAGTCCAGAGTGAGTCAGAGAGGACGAACAGACTCAGCTAAAACCAAATAAATAAATTAAAGTCAAAATCAGCGACTGCGGCTTTTCGATTTCAATCAAGAACATGAATAATGGATAATAGGTTAGCCTCACCCCTCAGGCTGTACCGTAAGTCTAATGCCTTTTAGGTTGGGTGCATTGTCACTGAGGATTTACCTCAGTCGTCTGTCATTGTGAGGCACAATGGGGCTCTGGCAGCAAACCATTGGACCCACTTCCTGCATCCTGCTGGATGATAAGACCCATCAGTCCGGCACCAGTCCTGTCCCACTGCTCCCAGATAAACAGCCGAGTCCAGAGTGATGCTGACGCCCCCATGCTTGGATAGAGACATAACTAGAACCAGTCAAGATATAGCTCTGTTCAAAACTTCACTGCAAAAGTTCCAGCTTCAAAGTTTGGCAATGAAAAATTTAAACCTGAATCGCGTATCATGCCTGACAGAGAATGTGGAAACCGATAAACGAGGAAATAGCACATATTTAAATGAAGGCGATCACATTGAGGCGATCATCTCTTTTTAGGTTCAATATAGATGTGACTTCACTGACTTGTCAATAAAAGAATAAAGCCTTGATTTTTATGCAAGTTAAAGTTTCAAATAAAGAGTTTGTATAAGGCTTAAATGCTATAACACTTAAACAAACATATGTTTTAAAATGTCACGACAGTAAGATTAAAAGGTGATGAAATAGCAAAGCATGTAAATATAGAAGTGTGTATAAAATACTAGAATTATAATACAAATACCCTTATATGATGACAGTAGCATAAAAAACAGGAAGTAGTAATATAAGAGGGAACTATGAAGCCTTTGAAAGCTGCATTCAAGTTTGTAACAGGAAGGCTGTTTGCAGCAATGAGGGGCAGAAACCAAAAATGCTTGGTTGCCCTGGTTACCATTTGATTGGAATCCAAGGTATTTATCATCTGACCTAACTAAAGACTATATTGTGCATAACTTCTAATTTATTTAACCCTTAATCTGGATCCAGTTTAATTCACCGACTTTCATGACCATCCCTCAGGGACTTTTGTAATAAGAACTTACCTGGCAACGATTAGTTAGTAGTTTATGAGTAACCCCCTAATATTATTGAATAGAAGAACTGGATATATTCCATAACAGACTGTTTATAATAATAAATGGCCCATGATCACTTCTTTCTTCTTGAGCTCGTTAGCATGAACCAATAAATATTTTGCAAGCCTGCATGGTGACAACAGTTCACACACATGCTCCTTCCCTTCTGGCCCGATTGAATAATCCATAAAAAAAAAAAAGTCAAACTGTGCTGCCTCCTTCCAGTGGGAAGAACATGCATGTGGTATAAAGCAGCGGCTGTCGGTCTACGTATCGAATGTCTCCAGGATGCACACACATTGTCAACCCTGCAGTTTAACATTCAAAAGTAAACAGGATTTTAATTTGCCACTCCCCGATGCAAGGCGTGTTTGCTCACGTATAATAAACACAAGTGTGCCGGGAGCAGGCCGAGGCTGGGCGTGCCCTGCTCAGGCCTTATAGTGGTTTGACCAGGGATTTAGAGAGAGCAGCAGGTTCCATGCAGAATAATAACCCATAATAATGAGACAGTGTTCATCAAAGTCAATATTTTGCATCATCTCCTCTTTGGGGAGGTTTATAAAAACTGGAGGCTGGTTAACGTGTGAAGAGGGGCATGATCGGTGTATGAATATGTACTAGATGAATAAATAAAACACGAGAAAGTACTTTTTTGGGAGTAAATTAACAGATATATCTTGATGCAATAATCAAAATGTTATTATATGTATATGTGTACTATTGATCTGGTGTCGTCTCCCAGCAGCCGTGGAAAGAAGCTTTGAGCTTCTTGATCCTTTCTGCTCGCCGTCGCTGCTTGGTGTAATAATTATTATAGCAGGTATTAGAACAAATCAAATATATGCACGCAGGTGAGATATCATGTGATAAGACAACTCAGCCAAGCCCCACTCTCCTCCAGCAGCAGGTAGGAGAGGGTTGCCATGTCACCTCTTCACCTGCAGCTGCAGCCTGCTGCATCCCACCCGCTTGCAGGTGTAGCCAGTTTCATCCACCATGGTGATAATCTCATGGCTGATCATCCAGTTTTACGGTAATCCATCAAGTTAAAGACATTTAATCTGGATCCACTGCAAAATGAAATGGGTCCATCCATCCTCACTGTCACTGACAGCCACCTAAAAACCATGAAAGTCTTATAAGAAATCAAAACCTCTATTCTATTCTATTCTATTCTATTCTATTCTATTCTATTCTATTCTATTCTATTCTGAACGGGCCATTTGATCTTCGCTGGTATTTCTATTTCGCTTTGTTCCCTTTTAAACCAAAGACAAACAGACGAACTGTTGATTCAGCCGCTGTTCCATTTATGACCACGCGAACTTTGTCCCTGCCTTCAACAAAGCGAACAACCCGGACTCACATTCACGGTTCACACCACGCAGGCGAATCCGAACCGAATCCGAACCGAATTTTAAAACGGGATCGTTTTCTTGCTTCTGTCGACCAATCGGCGCGCTCCTCTGTCGGGCGGAGGCGCACGTCTCAGCCCGAACTCCCATGTCTCCTCCTCCTCCTCCTCCTCCTCCTCTTCCTCTCCGCTGTCTGACATAAATCCACTCCACACTGAAGATCACTACCGGACCTGCATCTGCTCCTCTTGCAAACTGTGAGTTGGCTCCTTCCACCCGACACGCGTGTTTTCACGAGTTCTGTCTTTAACGGATTTCAGATCGGCTCAGATTCGGCGTGTTTTTCCTCTCGTGTCTCCAGTTCAGCCTCCCGAGGTCACGTTTGAACCCTTTCTATTTCCAGATGTGGAAAGTTTCCGTTCTTTTCTCTTTCAAGAGGAAAAAAAAAAAGGAACTAAAACTTAACTTTTCAAACTGGAAACAGGGGAAATCACTTTGATCCTTGTGTGTGTGTGTGTGTGTGTGTGTGTGTGTGTGTGTGTGTGTGTGTGGTAATAGAATAATATTTTATGCCATTTGTTTGACTGTTATGTAATACCAGCACACGTGGAAGATATGTGGCACCAATTCTTTCTTATTTCCATGGATGCGTTCCCCTATAATTGAATAAACACGACAAACCCACTGGTGGCTTCCAGTGTGACGAGTCAGCAGAAGAGAAGCTCAGCTGGAGGAGGAGGAGGAGGAGGCAGATGCACATTAGAGATGCTCTTCCCAGCAGACATGACCCCCCCCCCCCCCCCCCCCCCCCCCCGGATCAGTCACAACAGTGTTATTACCGTCCACCTCCAGGCTTTGACAAAGCTTTGTTTTGACCGTAACCATCGTGGTCGATACGCATTTACTCAGACGCTCCATAATAAGTGTCCAGGCGCGGTGATGGTGATGATGTTTGGTCTGGATCAAAGCGCATAATGTGCGTAATGCGCCGTGCGCAACGCGCGGGTGGAGGCGGCTGTTACAGGAGACTGTGGATGAGGAAGTGAGGAAGTGAATGTTGCCTGATTTGTTTTTTAGAGGTCACTTTTAAACGTCCTGCTGCTCGATGCGTTTAGAATCTGGCTGTTGCAGAAACACACTTTCATCGTGATCTGAAGTTTATTAAAAACAAAAACAAAAAACAAATCTCACTTCCTGTAACTGTGGCCGAGTTTAAATGTGCCATTAAAGCGGTTTATCGCCGCCCTCTGTAGCCGAGCTCACGCTGTTGTGACTCTTTATCAGCAGTAAATAAATAAAATGAAATATGTGATAACACACTGGGTGTGCCATTGTCTCTTTTGTTGGGAAATAATTTACATCTTAAATGCCTGCTGATAATAATTCAGTGTTCCCACGTAGTCTTGTTTACACAGAAAGGAAGATATTACTAAAGCCTTTTGTCTCCTTTGACAATTAATGCTGAACTCCAAGCATCAAAACAACTGAAAAACCAAGGAGCTCTACATTATTCAGTCTTGATTTAAGATTTTCCAAACTACAGCGTGCCCCCCCCCCCCCCCACCAGCAAATTATGCTTGTCTAAGAACTAGTTTGTCCGGTTCAGTCTTTACATGCAACAAGACGAATGCAAAAACATTCCTCCTTGCATTAAATATTCTGTCGTTTGCTCTTGTGTGTCTCTCCCGTCTCCCTCCTCCTCCTCCTCTTCCTCGCGTGTCTCCATATTTACTCCCTTCCTCCATCTTTATGTCTTACTTTCAGACCGAGCCATCATGGTTTCCCATAAGGAGTTTGTGGGTGCAGGAAAGCAGCTGGGGCTGCAGGTGTGGCGCATCGAGAACATGGACCTGAAGCCGGTCCCTCAATCCTTGCATGGGAACTTTTACACCGGGGACGCTTACCTCCTGCTCTTCACCAAAACCGAAAGGTCTCACAACATACACATGTGGCTAGGTAATGCACCTCATTCAAAGTTGTATATCTTTTTTTTTTTTTAACTCACCCCTGGTTTTATTCCCCGTGTGCAGTTATGTGAGGGATAAATATCCATGTATTGTGATGCTTCTGCCAAGATTAACAATCAAAGATGTTAAAATCTGAGTCATTAGAATTTCACCACGCTGCTGTGGTTCTGCAGAGACTAAAGATACACACTGATCTCACCGCTAAAACGCCTATGTCTGAAGAGGAAAAAAAAACTCACACCACATTGTGAAATTCACCCCCGCCGTGCAGGTTCCTGTTTTGATCTGTCTCCTTTTCCCCTTCGGCTCAGTTCGCGCCTGAGCAATGACACGCAAACACTAAAGACTGAACTGAAGGCTGGTAAAATTCCACTTTCATAACGGCGACCCAAACAAAAGCACTCAACGACTAACATCTGGAACACCTCTGTGGGCCCAGAAGAAGCAGATCTGTTTGTCTGCTTCCAGCGATGGAGCTCCGAGGACTAGAAACAGCATCTGTCTCTCTGTTAGGCATTAAAGAGTATGGAATGTTTCCATTTGTGCAATTTTCCATCTGACGGTAAGAAGAGGACAAAGTGCTTCTGCTGCAGAAGTGATGATTCAAAGCGTCCGGTCCCGACTCAGAGTGTCCTCCGGTCACCACGGAGACTTCAGTTCTGCAGTTTGTCCCTTCATGCTATGACGAGAAGCAGTCCCCGATCATTAATGGTGACACCGTCTAAAAAAAAAAACGTCTCTTCTTCTTCTTGTTTTGCAGGGAACGAGTGCTCACAAGATGAGCGCGGGGCGGCGGCCATCTTTGCCATGCAGCTGGATGACTTCCTTGGCGGCGGCCCGGTGCAGTTCAGGGACTTGCAGGACTGCGAATCAAACGCCTTCCTGGGCTACTTTAAGTCAGGAATCAAATACAAGGTGAGCATCACAGCGCTGTGGATGTGTGCAAGTTGACGACCCGGTTGTTGTTCCTCCTCAGGCTATGAAAGATTATCACAAAATAAACATTCCGAGACAAGAAATCGACTGTTCCAAGCTGCCAGACAGTGAGGCAAACATTTTCCGTCTGCACTTGAGAATTTAAAGCGACACAAAAAAGCTCGGAGCTCGTTTTGGATCCAAATTTAACAGTGAGGTTTAATGATTGTCAGCATCCCGCAAACGTTGCCGTGGAGTGAAGCTGATGAGTCTGAAGTTCAGAAGAAAAGGAGCACACACACACACACACACACGGGGCGTGTCCCGCCGACCGCCCGACTGACTACAAGGCAAACACCATATTTAAAGGAGCTTTTACCGGCCATCTGTTTCTCATTGCCAAACCACCCTAACCCCCCCCCAGGCTGGAGTTAAATTGGTTTTTGTTTACAGAGTAAGGTCTTGTTGAGAGCAAGAACTCCTCCTCTTCCTCCTCTTCCTCCTCCTCCTCCTCCTCCTCCTCCTCCTCGTCCTCACACACAGTGGAAGACAGAACTAAACTCTTCATATTTTTGGTAACTCCTCCATTTGGATGAAATCCTTCCATTAGAATAAACACAGTCTGCATTGCTGCCGTGGAACTTTTTACTGGCTCCACAGCCATCCCTCCAGGTGCTAACAACACTGTGTGCTTTTGTGGTAAAAGCTAAGCCCCACGGTGGAATCCATTCTGGGACTTTGTCCTCACGAAGCGATGAGGAATCCTCTTCCATTTATTTCCGTCACTCTGAAAGGCTTTTTTCTTGTCTTGTTGTTTATTTTTCTCTGTTTCTCATTTGCATGTCTTGTAAATACCTTATTTGTTTAATGACTTCATCGAGGACGGCGCCTTCCGAGACAGTCCTGCCTCCCAGGCGTGCGACTGTTGTGCACTCCAGGACATGCGTCTGACATGTTAACATTATTTGGCAGCACAGTTTTGGTAGTTTAACACTTGTATTTGTGTCTCATGAATTCAAACCGTGCACACGGTGGAACATTTGTTACTTTCCATGAACATATTTAAAATGAAACTGAGATTTTTAGGAGGTCCCTAAAAATAATCTATAATTTGCTGATTTCTTTTCAGAGAGGGGGCGTGGCCTCAGGTTTCCAACACGTGGTAACCAATGGCGTGAATGTGAAGCGCTTGCTGCATGTCAAGGGTCGGAGGGTCATCAGAGCAACAGAGGTGGACTTGGGCTGGTCCAGCTTCAACAAGGGGGACTGCTTCATTATTGACCTGGGAAAGGTGTGTGTGTGTGAGTGTGTGTGTGTGTGTGTGTGTGTGTGTGTTGTAGATAGACACACCAGTATGAGTGCTGTTTGCAGTGTCATTAAACAGCTGTTAGCACCAGTGGCCCCAGCTCAAATCAGCCTGGACCGCTACCTCATGTTTTATAACATCCTTTTCCTGCCTCCTCCTCTCCTGCAGCACATCTATCTGTGGTGCGGCAGTGAGTGCAACAGTTTTGAGAGGCTGAAGGCCTCGGAGGTCGCCATCGGCATCAGAGACAACGAGAGGAACGGCCGAGCCAATCTGCACATCGTGGAGGAGGGAGCGGAGACGCAAGAAATCGAAGAGGTGACGCGCAGGTGTATGCAGAAAGTGCTGCAGAAAGGAAACTAGATTACTAAATCAATAATAATTAGGCTGGATGCAAACATTTGTCATTAATCTCATGTTTCCACATCTCAGAATTTAACTTATTGTCATCCCTGGGTGGAAATTTCCACCGCACTCGTGAGCGGAAACTTTAAGCGTTACTGACGGATTTTTACAGCCGATGTGTTCATGAGCGTGGGAAAGAGTGGGCACAAAGCTGTCCTTTGTAGCGTGCTAACTCTGTGCCAGGTTTTGTTAACACATTTCCGGCGAGAGAAGAGGATGAACTCCAGGAGAGGCTTAATGAGGGAGGCTGTTGGTTGCGAGACGTCACAGAATAGAAATGTGAAAAACGTGAACAGAGCTTTTAGTCTAAGTGATTCCTTCCTCTGTTGTGCAGGCTTTGGGGAAAAAAACAGCCATTGCACCCAGTACTCCAGATGATGAGAAGGTGGAAAGCAGCAACAGGAAGAAGGGGGCGCTCTACATGGTGAGAAACAACACTGACATTTATATTTACATTTAATATCTTCTTCTTCTACCCGTCCTACCCATGAGGCTGCATTTATATTTACGTTTAATATAGGACTCTGATGTTCCATTGGAGAATTTGATTCTATTATATAGAATATGAAATGCAGCCAGTTTGTCAAAAGACAAATGAACCAACCATGTATTTTAATTATGCATTCATTTAGGAGTCACTGTGGAAGACCTTTCAAAATAAAATCTCCTGTTTGAGAACTGCATACAATGAACTGAGCTGCATTCTGTCCTTTCATTGCGGCTCATGTGTCTCTTGAAATAATAAAAAAAAAACATTAAATATAACTTTTTAAGTATTCCAACACCTGAAAGTATTTTGAGGAGGTTAACTGCCGCCGATCCCTCCATGGCTCCGCAGATCTCCGATGCATCCGGTTCGATGAAGGTGTCGTCCGTGGCTCCGGCGAGTCCCTTCAAACAGGCCATGCTGTCTCCTGAGGAGTGTTACATCCTGGACAACGGAGTGGACAGGAACATCTTCGTTTGGAAAGGTGGCTCAATAGCAAGGCAGACAACAATGCTCAAAGAGCTCCTTGTAATAAATAGATGAATAAATAAGCACAATAAAGCACCTGCAATGATAGGTGTCTATTTATAACCCCATGACAAATCTGCCTTTTTCAAATACAACCATGTTTTTCGGGACTCGCCTTCTTGTTCCTGCCTTCCTGACTCCAACCAGGTCCCAAGGCCAACACGTCCGAGCGCAAAGCAGCCATGTCGGCCGGTCAGAAGTTTATCAAAGACAAGGGGTACTCCAACAAGACGATGGTAAGCCTGACACGAGTCTTGTCTTGTTTCTGCGCATTCTGCGTTTTCTTCTGTGTATCGGTGTTTTAATGTAAATACATCTGACATCCCTCCCTCCTCACAGATCCAGGTGATGCCTGCGGGAGCTGAGACGGTTCTGTTTAAGCAATTCTTCGGCGACTGGAGGGACAAAGATGCGACCACGGGCCCCAGTAAGGCCTACGTCATGGGCCGCATAGCCAAAGTGGCACAGGTGCCCTTTGATGCCGCCACCCTGCACACCAACAAGGTCATGGCAGCTCAGCACGGCATGGTGGATGACGGCAAGGGCAAAGTCCAGGTGAGACTTCTCTAAAAGTTTACGAGTCTGGTATTTTTGGGGCAAAAACAAAAGATTGTTCGCTGTGTTGGTTTTTAGATCTGGCGTATTGAGAACGGCGACACGGTGCCTGTTGACCCGGCCTGCTACGGTCACTTTTACGGTGGTGACTGTTACCTCATCCTCTACAGCTACAGACTGGGAAGCCGCGAGCAACACATCATATACACCTGGTGGGTAAACAGAAAGATCCTTTCTCGGTGACAGGTCTTCCGCCTGAAAGGTGAAAAAATACAATTAAGGTGTGCCCGAGTCAAAGTCTGGATTGGAATCCCATAAAACTGTTGAGGCATGACCTGAAAACCCTCCAGTGTGGCTGAATTAAAACAACCCTGCAAGGAAGAGTGGGCTGAACTTCCTCCACACACATGTGGGAGACTCGTTTCCTGTTAGGGAAAGACATTTGATTGCAGTTATTCAGATAGATTCCAGAATTTAGTGTATTCTTGGTCAAACCAGCATTACCACAGAGTTTCACAGGAATGTGTTCGGTGGGATTTGCGTAATCCGACTGACAAAACGCTAAAGCAAACAGGTGAAAAGACAAACCTAGAGGGTGTAGGCACATAATCCCACCATGCCCAGGATGCGTTTAACATTCAGACTGTGTTTGTTGCAATCAGGCAGGGGCTGAAGTGCTCACAGGACGAACTGGCGGCCTCGGCGTTCCTCACAGTGAGGCTCGATGACTCAATGGGAGGAGCTCCAGTTCAGGTTAGAGCTTGAACGCTGGCACGTTTCTCATCTTTACATCACAGGCCTGCAATCATCACATAATGCTCGTTCAAATTATCAGACACCACTGTGTGAGCAGGAAGAAGTCAGAAATATCATAATACTTTTATTTTAATATGTAATGCTTTTCTTTTTCTCTATGGAATAATTATATAATGATAATAATAGTGTATTTGTATAATACTTGTCTAAACCAAGATGAACAAATGCTTTGCAATGGGAGCTGGGGTAGCCAGCCAGCATCAAAATCAAAATACAGCGTGATCCTGTTTAGTGCAAACATTCCATTGCAGTTTTTCAGATAGATGCAAAAAAATATTAAATGTATTTGAAAGCATAAAGTTAGAAAAAAGCTTTTGAGCATAGAGATCTCACTGAGTTTCAGTCTTCAGACATAAAAAAAGGAACCTCAAACCACCAGCCGGGGGCGATACTACTATAAAACCTCAAGCTACCAGCAGAGGGCGACACTGCTGTAAAACCCCAAACCACCAGCAGAGGTTTGCAAAACAAATACTACAATTTATTAGATGCTATAGCCAACTGCAATGTTATTACCATGGTCCTAAACCTTTATAGAGGCTTACTGCTAAACCTGGATGATGTCTGATAATTTAATAAACCTAAAAATTAGCATATCTTTCCAAACTCACAGAGGCTAAATTAAAATAGCCCCAGCAGCTTTCATGGCGATGCTTCTTTATGACTTCATCCACAGGTGAGAGTGACTCAGGGCCAGGAGCCTCCACATCTGATGAGTCTGTTCCAGGGCAAACCCATGATCATCCACAGCGGAGGAACCTCACGCAAATTCGGACATTCTCAGGCCAGCAGCACTCGCCTCTTCCACATCCGGCAGAGCTCCTCCGGCTCTACCCGTGCTGTGGAGGTGAGCCGTCGCACCAGAACATGGACCTGTGCTGCTGCCCCAGCAGAGATGCCTCAATTCCACCTCTATGTGTGTTTCCTCAGGTTGAGGCCACTGCTTTTAATTTGAACACCAATGATGTGTTTGTGCTGAAATCCCCAAACGCCCTGTTCATCTGGCGGGGCAAGGGTGCCAGTGAGGAAGAAATGGAGGCAGCTAAGCATGTGGAGCGCTTCCTGGGTGGCCGGGCCTCCCAGGTGTCGGAGGGCAGCGAGCCATGTGGGTGTCCTCGTGGGACAAATCAATTTTATGTGATGCAAAAATATTTAGCTTATTCCCTCGTCAACCAATGAAAATAAACCTCTATTTATAAGCCCGAGGCGATAGTTTGATCAGCTTATCGACTCTCGATTCTCATTAACCTCGTAATGCGTGTTCTTCATCCTCCAAGGTGATTTTTGGACAACTCTTGGTGGCAAGAAGGAATACCAGACCTCCAAGAGTTTACAGCAGGGGACCCACCCCCCGCGTCTGTTTGGCTGCTCCAACAAAACTGGGCGACTTATTGTAAGTCATATGTTCCAGATATATAAATATTCTTTTTTTTTTCTTATCAACACAGTTTATGTTAATGAGATGATTAAAGAAACCAAAGCATAGCGGAGTTTTCTTCTGTCCATCAGGTTGAGGAAGTCCCGGGAGACTTTACTCAGTCAGATCTGGCCACGGATGATGTCATGCTTCTGGATACCAGGGATCAGGTGAGCTGAGCTCTCCTCCCATCATCAATAGAGTTTACAGAAAACATTTATATGTCTTATAGCATCTCTCGGGAAGCATAGAAAGTGTGTTTTTTCCTTCCCTGTAGATCTTCCTTTGGGTCGGAAAAGACGCTAACGCGGAGGAACGGGACGGAGCTCCCAAAATAGGTCTGTTGCTGGAAGAAACCAAAGATTCTCGCAGATTGTCTCGCTTCCGGAAAGCGATGTAGCTTCATAGCTGTTGCGTTTCATTAAAGTAAAAGATTGGAAAGTCACAAATTCACTTTTAGTTCATCATATATACTAATCCAGGACGAGGCTGTCAGGGTAGTCTGCAACCTGGGTTGTTGTCTTGCAGTGCAGATTTCATCAGGCGTTAACCACGTACACATGTTGAAGTTAATGCATAATATTAGGCTTTTAAGTCCTACTGTATATAAAGTGTTATAATTGCATATGTGATTAGGGAAATCATTGATCTGTTTACCTCGCATTAGCTGTAAGTTCAGCGACGACGTCTTAGACCTCGTCAATTCTTTAACATCAACAGTTGAAAAACTGTGTGAAGGGTGACAACACCCCAAGAAACAAACGATTGCCCAACTCTCTGCAGTTATTTCAGCCTCAAGCCTACAATTCCGCTGTTATGAGTCACTCTCGGAGCGTTCAGTGAGTCGTTTTAGTTGAAAGCAGCTGGTTTCGGGATAAATGGTTCAGATTGGAGGAGAAAGGAGAATCATAATATTCATCAGATTCTCATGTTGCTCTGCTTCTGCTGGATGTTTAAATGACGTGAGAGCTCGCAAAGATAGCCCGACGTAAAACCGAACTGATGTCTGTGGTGGGCAGATGTGTGATATTTAGTCCAGCTTCCTGCTTCTGTTATTTCAACCATATCGACTTTGTGTCCTGCAGCCAAAGAGTATCTGGACTCGGACCCGTCCGGCCGCAGCGGGCTGCCCATTTGCAAAGTCAATCAGGGAGCAGAGCCCGGAACTTTCGTCGGCTGGTTCCAGGCTTGGGATGCTAAGATGTGGGACACGGACCCATTTGAGAGAATCCGCATCCGTTTCTGAGCACGCCGCCTCAAGCGCTCTGCTAACCTGACTCCATTCCTGCACGGCTCCTACATTTTGCCATATATCTTAAACTCCACTCCTTTCAGTGCTTCAACCAGTGTTAACGCTGGTATTAAACGGCTGCTTCTACGTCTCCAACACGCTGGAGGAGTTTATAAACAGCACTCAAAGCAGCATTTTCTGTAGTTGATAGAAGTGGCTTGTTGCTCTGCTGTCTTGCCTTTGTTTAAGACCATAATGTGGGTGAGGGAATTGGGAAAGGAAGTCATTGCTGATCATTTCGTTTATTTGTGCTCTCATCCATTCACTGATCAGGATGCACCTTCATCTTTTTTTACATCATCAACCATGACGCCAGACAGACGCAGTAAATCCCTTTATTGCATGTGTTGTGTTTGTGCATAGTTTTTGCTGGAACTTCCTTGCTGCATTTAAAATATAGAAAAATTCATATTCGGTGCTTATGAATTTTAAAAAGTGTAAGAGTCCACACGCCAGCCGCGTGGACTCTTTATTACGTGACCTCGAAATGCTCAAAGTGATGGTTTTTAAATAAAGCTCTCAGTGTTTCCTGACTGTGCTTGCTGTTTTTAAAAGGTTTCTAAGGCGAGCGAGTGAAAGAATCAGACTTTATACCGCATGTACTGCAACAGCCGCGCTGCAAAAAGCAACATTCATAATTCAAATCGAATCCGCCAGCATGTCAGAAGGTTTATCAGTCACTGGTGCAGCTCAGAGCATCTGTCCACGCCGCAGGACAGAAGGTGAGACAGCTCGGAGCATCTGTCCACGCCGCAGGACAGAAGGTGAGACAGCTCAGAGCATCTGTCCACACCGCAGGACAGAAGGTGAGACAGCTCAGAGACACAGAGATGAAACGGAATTAGCAGAATTAGCTCCTGATATCATGAATTAGGCCTCTGAGAATTGTTTAGCATGCAATATTTAACACGGTAATTTATCATGCGCATCATAAATGGTTCTAATTTTATTGCTCCCTAATATTCAAATACACACAAATATATGCATATTGGTATACTTTACTGTACTATGATTGCAGTGTAGCATATGTCACATGTGATTACTATTTTTAACACGCAGTATTTCTGCATGGCTGTTGCAGTAAGTCAGTTAAAAACTGTGCTGACTGTATTCGTTTGTAACTTCATGACTGTCATGAGTATAAAGCCTGTTGATTTGTGTACAGCGTTTTCTGAAATGGACTGAAAATAATTATTATGAGTGGAAGGAGAAGTGATGTGAAAAAAAAAAAAGTTCATCCCAAGGGGGGGGTTGACAGACCCCCCCCCCCCCACCCCCCCCACACACATTATTAATTAGCTCCATGATGACGTCGTTGGTCACCTATTCAAACCCAAACTACAGAAGTCTATATTTGCTCCAGGATAGGTTTTACGCGTCTAATGTCTAAGAACCGGGAGCCCCCCCCCCCGCCCCCCCCGGACTGACGCTGCCTGCTCGGGCTTAAAGCTGAGCGCTCCTCGGTCATGTGACTCCTCTCTTTTTTTTCTCCTCCTCCTTCCAAGTTGAAAGGCAGGAGGAGCGCAGGAGCGGAGGAGGCCCGGCTTTGCTTTCCTTCTTTCCTTCCTGGCTGTTGATGCGGCGTTTTTTTGCACCGCATTTTTGTTCTGCTTGTTTCTGCCTCGGTGTGATTTATATATTTTTTTAAATTTATTTTTAACTCCAACCTTTCCGTCGCGATGGCGGGGGCTATTATTGAAAACATGAGCACCAAGAAGTTGGTGATAGTGGGAGTTATTCTGCTCCTGTTCCAGGCGCTCGCCTTCATGGTCGGCGGCTTAATTGGTAAGTTCTCGTTCCTGACGCGCACGCGCGCGCGCGCGTTGCGGTTTTCGTCTCTGAAAACGGTAAAAACGCGCAAAGTTTTTAAGTGGATTAGTGGAAGGACCGTCCGCTGCGGCTGAGGAAGGTTTCCACGGGAAAGAGGAGACGTTGCGGGGAAACTTCGGGCTGCGTTTGACCTATTTGCGGGGGGGGGGGGTCGCCCGAAAACAATAACGCGTGAAACTAGACTTGGTGTCTTCATGCGTGGGTTTTCAACACGGGCGCGCTTTGAAATGCATTCCACCTTTTGTCTCGTCTCGCTTTGATCCTCCTCCTGCTCCTCCTCCCACCTCCTCTACGTGTCTGTCTGCTATGCGAGGCCCCTGAGGCACTATCTGCACCTCCCTCCTCCTCCTCCTCCTCGCCAGGCTGTTCCTCTTCCCCTACTTCCATTTCCACTGAGACAGACGAGACAGCTGCTGCCAGAGTTGCCATTTTCCTTGAGGACTCCATCAGAAGTTTCTTCAAAGTGTTCCGTCCCAGAACGCTAAACTCGAGTTGATAAAAACTGGAAGGTGTGCGTCTTTCTCATGGGACCCATTTGCACCAACGTGCCCGTCTCTGTCTCTGTCTCTGTCTCTCTCTGTCTCTCTCGCTCTGTCTCTGTCTCTCTCGCTCTCTCTCTCTGTCTGTCTAGATCTCTCTCTCTGTATATCTCTGTCTCTGTCTCTGTCTCTCTGTCTCTGTCTCTCTCTGTCTCTCTGTCTCTCTCTCTGTCTCCCTTTCTCTCTCTCTGTCTTTCTCTCTCTCTCTCTGTCTCTCCCTTTCTCTCTCTCTGTCTTTCTCTGTCTCTCTCTGTCTCTCTCTCTCTCTCTGTCTCTCTCTCCCTTTCTCTCTCTCTGTCTCTCTGTCTCCCTCTCCCTTTCTCTCTCTCTCCCTGCCTCCATCACCCCTCTTCCCTCACTGCAGCGGCCCCGGTGATAAATTAGCCTGTTTGGGTTCGTTCTTGGCTGAGATGCTTTTAATGAAGCCGGATTCCTTTGTGTTTGCTTGGTGGCCGAGGGCGGCGGGGGTAATTGAGGAGAAAGGGCTTTTTCTTCACTTGTTTCCCCGACAGACCCGGGAACACGGCATGGGGTCAGCAGGCTGGGGGGGACACAGTGCAATGGAGACTGGAGGGGAGCCAGTGTCCCGATGGACTCGCGGGGGTCACCGGGATAATTGAACTCCCAAGGGGGGTTCCAGATAACTGGTTTAGTTCAGTTCTTCGTGTCTTCTCTGACCATCTCTCCATGACGATGGTCACCGTTGAGTTTGAGTCTTGTTGACGGCATTAACAGCTTTGAGTCCTCCTTGGATGTCTTCTAATCCCCTTCCTGAGCTGAATCTGGAAACTCTGGGCGTTCACTCCCAACGAGTCGGCGCTTCCCTCGAGCAACAATGACAGTCGTCTGTAATTAGGCCTTGAGGAGTCTTCCTGGATGCGTCACAAACGGAGGACTTTGAGTATTTCTCCTCGTCTTTCCTGTCTGGGGAAAATAAAGAGATGCATCTGGAGGATTTATTTTCAGGTCGCAACTCCCTGTGAATAAGATTGTTCAAGACGTTGTACTCTTGTCAATAACGGAGTACTGATGTAAACTAACCTCGACCGCCTCAAGTGTCTGAAACATCGCGCAGCAGAAAGATGATGCTGACCCGACTCGCATGGGTTGGGTAAATTTAAATAGCAAAATAAATAGTCAAAGAATCAGAAACGTCTCTCGCTTGACCTGGAAGCAGGTAGTGGAGACTAAAGGCCTGCAGATATTTACCAACTTTTATTGTCCAACTTTCTGACTTGCCCTGCCCACAAGACAAATATCAGCTAAACAGGTTTCTGACGCCATTGTTCCGTAACCGCCTGCGACTTTAGCGCTTCGCCTCCAGGCTAAGATTCGACTGTTAACCCTTCCCAGATGTTTTTTGTTTTGTTTTAATACACAACTCAAAGTTAGGATTCTACGTTTCTTCCTTCTGAAATCGCTCTCACGTTGCCGCTTTTCCTCTCACCAGCTCCCAAACCCACCACGGCGGTCCACTACTTGGCCACAAAGTGCGTGGACACGGTCAAGCATCGGCAGGAATCCAAGTGGCTCGTACCTTGGGGTCCGAACCAATGCGAGAAGATCCAGTCCTTTGACGAGGCCATAGCCAAGAAGATCGAGGCCAACAACATCGTGTTCGCCGTCCACATTCCTCTGCCGAACAAGGAGATGAGCCCCTGGTTCCAGTTCATGCTGGTCATCCTGCAGTTCGACATTGCGTTCAAGCTTTTCAACCAGATAGGTGAGAACCAGCCAACGCTTCGTTGTGGGTTTCAAGGACGGCTCGCGTTTCTCCTTCCGGACACGGGGAGATGCGTGATGCGTGTTTGGGAGAGGCCATGCTTGTCTTATGTGGGATGTTCCCAAAAGCCATTTGCACGTGGTTAGATTTTCAGTGTCTGTGGTTTTTTTTTTATGAAATTGTTTAATTTGTGTAAATATTTGTTCACTATCTAAAGGCAAATATTTGCAGAAGCTGAGTGTGACCAAGCTAACCTGAAATATTCACTTCCATAACTTCACGAATCGTTCCACTTTTACCTATATTTATTACTACTTCTTATTTTTATCATCCCTGCAAAATGTGGTGTTTTTAAATGCTCATTTATTCATCATCAAGGCTTGAGAATCCCACAAATGTCTGGCATGAAAAGAATCCTACAGAGAAACGTTTCTGTCTTTACCGGGTAGAAAACAAACCGAAAGACTTCCTGTCATTTTCATTCCAAATGGTTGCAGCAGAATGTTAAAGACCGTAAAGGAATTCACGATGAAAGAAAAATCACTGCTGTTGGCCGATAAAGGCTTTTATTTTGGTAAATGCACGTATTTTAGAACAGCAGAACTGTATCCGGTCTTCTGTCTGAATCTGGGCTCCAAGGTCTCTGGATTCTTGTCTGAGGCTCTACGTCAAACACGAGGCCATCTTGACTATCTTATCTGTGTTCGTCAGAAGAACTTCACCCGTACCCCCCCCCCCCCCCCCCCCACACGCACACACACACACACACACACACACAGCACCAAGAGCTCATTGGCCTGGTTCCAGCAACATCACAGCTGTTGAGGAGGCTTAGTTTCCGTAGCGATGGCCATTGGGCTGCCGTGGAATGTTTGCACGAAGGGGGTCTGGCTCAGAGACGGTCCCTGCCGGTTCTCGTCCACCTCCTTTTTTTTTTTCTTCTTCTTTCTCACAGCACAGGTCACTGGGTTTCTTCCTCTTCATTCCAGCTTGTTTCGTAACGGCACAAGAGGCACTTTGGAAGCTTGGAGGAGAGAACGCTTGGCTGTGTAACGGGAGCTAAAGATAGTTTTGATAGCTTTGCTGTGGATGTTTTTGTTGAATTCACCAGGTTGGAATAAAAATAAAAGGGGGGGGGGGGCAGCTCGAGGCCTTGTTTGAGTTTATGTCAAGGAGGAAGGATGAAATGACGAGGATTTGGGTCCACTGGGAGGGAAGACCGAGGCGTCGAATCTCGCTGGTCGATTCACAACCTTTTGTAGAGTTGATCATTCAGCGCTGATGGATCTCGGTTTACAGCTGCAGCCGAGAAGCACAGATCCTCCACAGTTTTAACGACGTGTCAACGTGATTTTTCACTCGCTTGTTGAGTGAAGCATGAATTGGCTGTCTTCAGGTCGCACTGGGAACGTCTCTCCGTGTCCGACAGTGGGCTCACTTTGCTGGTCTAATAAGAAAAGGCCACTACCGTCTGTCATCAGGAATTCATTTTTACAACATAATATGTACAATTTCAGCTTATCTGTCTCGTTATGGAAGCCGTGATTCTTAATGAACGCACAGTCCAACTTGATTTTTTTGGGGCCAAGCATGCGCTGCTTTGTGCACGTTGACTGATGCTGAAAAGGAATTGTCTTGACTGTCTCCAGAGGAAGGAGCGCTGGCCACCGTCGACGTGGGCCTGGCCTACCGAGACGACACGTTCAGCGAGTGGACAGAGATGGCGCACTCCTTCGAGCAGAGGAAGCTCAACTGCAAATTCATCACTTCCAAGGTGCGCCGATGACCCCCCCCCCTCCCGGTTTCTGACTGGGCGTAATCTGTGTTTAAGTGAGAAGCCCTTAAACCAGACGTGGGGCTCTGCCGTTTGGGTTTTATTTCAGACCATCGACAACGAGGGACGCTACTACGAATGTGACCTGCTGCCTTTCATGGAGGTCGGCAGCGTGGCCCACAAGTACTACCTCCTCAACATCCGCCTGCCTGTTGACGTGCGCAAGAAGGTCAACGTGGGGATTGGAGAAATCCGGGACATTCGTCTTGTTGTGAGCGGGCTGTGCCTTTTTTTTTTTTTTTTTTTATCACGTTGCTTAACATCGTTTCATCTTCAGCAAGACACACTCGGCCTGACGCTAACATCGTAAGCGTCCGGGCCGACACGGTAGTAAATAGATAACTTCGTTGGCGTTTGTTTCCTTAGAGCATCCATCAGAACGGAGGCTTCACAAAGGTGTGGTTTGCCATGAAGACCTTCCTCACACCCAGCATCCTCATCATCATGATCTGGTACTGGAGAAGGATCAGCCTCATGAGCAGACCTCCTGTGCTGCTGGAGAAGTAAGCCACGACTCTCCATGATGTTCTGTGTTCATCGCCATACAAGTAGAGAAATGCACCTAAACTTATCTCATCCCAAAAACAACCCCCCGCCCCCCCCCCCCCCCCACCCCCCCCCGCCGGACTGAGCTGGTTAGGGGTGAAACACTGGGATCAGTGAGAGGCGATGGGAACAAAGTAAAGCATGAAATGCATTTTAAAAATCTGAAGGCTAGCACAGGGGAGACATGCACGCACGCACGCACGCACGCACGCACGCACACGCACACACACACACACACCCCCAACGCCTCTCTACTTTGCTCTATGTTTTCCGGCTCATGGCTCTTACTCCCAAATGGCCTGCAGAGTGAGTCTCAGGAAGTGCGACATGCACTCTCTGGACGGCGGATTATTTATTTATGTATTTATTTTTCATGCTGTAAAAGCTGAACTCGAGGCAGAATGGCGACCGTGAGGCGGAAGCATATGACGTGAAGATAGAAATCTTAAAACGATGGTACGTTTAGACGTGAATTGATCATCAATCACGGCTGATATAACTGAAGGAATATCGAGGAAGTTTTTGATCGAGCTCATTAAACTTTAATGCGGATATAATGAATGTTTTTAGTCACGCATGCGTTTCCTGCCATCAGAAAGTCCTCCATTAAAGGTGTGTTTGGGGCGCCTATCGCGCCCTTTGTCCCAAAGATGGACGCCCGCCTCGGCCCGTCTGGCTGCTGCGTTGCTGTTCAGGACGCATTCCTCACATACCAGCCAAACGTGGCTTTGCTCTCTCTGTTCGCTCTGCAGAGCATTGCTGACGGGCTGTCTGGATTGAAACCACTTTGAAGCTGCTCTGCATTACTTTTTTGGTTGGGGGGGGGGGGGGGGGGGGGTGTATGGGTACATTTGTTTCTGCATGTTTTCATATCACCATTCCCTTCCCACCCACACCAGCTCTGTTTAAGCGTAGCCTTTCATCTACTTGGCGGCATGCAGGGACAAGCTGCGGGCTCTTTTCTGTCTTCCTGTGGCTGATAGTTCTTTATTCTCTCTGTCTTAAAGGCAGAGCAGCTCCTGATCAGGCTTATTTTTCACTGAAGGCGTGGTATTACTGATTGACTGTCCTCTGTTCCATGCTGCAAACTACAGCTGCTAAATAGATATTCCACTATTAGCTGACCTCCAGTCCTGCTATCTTGAGCTGTTGGCAACAATGATGTCAGGTTATTGTTCAAACGCTGTTTCTGGCTCTCTCTCAGGGTAATTCTCGCTCTGGGTATCTCCATGACTTTCATCAATATCCCGGTGGAATGGTTTTCTATTGGCTTCAACTGGACCTGGATGCTTCTTTTTGGAGACATCAGGCAGGGCATCTTCTACTCGATGCTGCTGTCCTTCTGGATCATCTTCTGCGGGGAGCACCTCATGGTACTGAACATCCTACCGTTTTAACTTGCAGGCTTGTCTGCTCACTGCGACGCCACTTTAAAGCTACTGAATCCAAAGGTGGTTCGATTGTTTGTAGACGTACGATGTAATTCATTTTGAGAGACTGCAAATTGATATTGTGTTTGTATTCAATGTTGCCCATCCAGCAAGCGCCACTTAACAACCTGCAAAAATTACACAAACCATCAGGATCAAATTGTTGGGATGAGAGTGAATATATCTGCAGTTACTTTACATCCCAGTACCCATCATGCAGCCACACGTCAAGTACCGTTTTATTTATGTATGCCCTCTGCGTTTTTAATATTTCATTACTTTTATAAAATTAGATCTTTAGTCGGTGGATAAAAAAAAAAGAGTGCTGTCTTTCCTCAGAATACCAACGCATAGATATAAATCTGAAACAGGATGATGCTTAAAAAGGCAACAAGACAAACAAATATTTAACCCTGTATGTATTCATCAAGAAGTGATTTTAGATTAATGAAATGTTGAACTGTTTGTTTTTCCATCTTTAACTAGTCGTGTCCTTTCCTTTCAGGACCAGACGGAGAGGAATCGTTTCTCCGTCTACTGGAAGCAAGTCGGGCCCATTGTGTTCGGCTCCTTCTGCCTCTTCATCTTTGACATGTGTGAGAGGTGAGGGCAGAAAAGAGGGATGCCTTTCCACATCTCGCCATGCAATCCTTGTGATGCCGAATCTTTGATGAATGGGTGAATAAAATGTGTATTTATAGGAGTTGATGCTTATTTTTTCCACCACATTACCAAAAATAGGATTGGAAACATTTATTGGAGCTTTAAAATGTGTCTGAATGATTGTGGATGGGGATCCTGATCCGATGCTGGAGGTGTGCACGCTAAATGCATGCCCACATAAATCTGTCTTTTTTTTTTCTTCACCAGGGGGGTGCAGCTGACAAACCCCTTCTACAGCATCTGGGCATCTGATGTAGGAACGGAGCTGGCTGTATCCTTTACAAAATATACATGACGACAATCTGCTAAGTGCAGATTAGCGGTTTAATTTTATTATAACTTAATGCATTGCTTTGGTTATGTCTGACACATTGTCGGCTTTAACGTGAACTGGGACTGATCTCTTGTGTAATGAAATGAGTGCCGGTAATAATAATTCAGTGATTCCGGGGTTCTCGGGATGATCTGCTCACCTGCCAAATGGAGAAATGTATGATTCGTCAGCGCAGCTCTTGATAAATAGACTTCCAAACACGCAACACTTTCTCTTGTGTGCCGAGTAGTAAATTGAGATGAAGGCCTGTTCCATTTGAAGTGGTTTAAAGACATTCATTAGTGTCTTCTATAGCAAGGATCTTTTTTCCACTAATTCTCCAGCTGGTCCGTTCAGCGACGCATACAGTATGTGATGCTAAATTCTGGTGTGTACGAGACTGGAGGTCATTACAGCTTCATTATATTCACCACGACTCTGCTCTCGCGTCATATTTACAGTTTCCCTTGACTGTTGCCTCAGATGGCTTTCATAATTGTGGCAGGGATCTGCGCCTGTCTGTATTTCCTCTTCCTCTGCTTCATGGTTTTCCAAGTCTTCCGCAACATCAGTGGCAAGAGGATGTCCCTGCCCGCCATGTCCAAGGCCAGACGCTTGCACTACGAGGTGGGCGTTTTCATCTTTCAATCAAATATCAAATGCACTCGTCGCTCCTGGAATATGTTCTTTTTAAATGACTGTTTTGCGTCTTCCCTGTATCTCCTGTCAGGGGCTGATTTTCAGGTTCAAGTTCCTCATGCTGGTCACGCTGGCCTGCGCAGCCATGACTGTCATTTTCTTCATTATCAGTCAGGTGGGGGCCACAAAGAGGAGCTAAATAAGATTATTCAGTCAGTAGATGACTGGTTTCTTTGTTTCATTTCTCACGGATGGGTCTTTGTCTTGCAACAGGTGAACGAGGGCCACTGGCACTGGGGAGAGCACACGGTGCAGGTAAACAGCGCCTTTTTCACCGGCATCTATGGGATGTGGAACCTGTACGTCTTCGCCATCATGTTCCTCTACGCACCGTCTCACAAACGCTATGGAGACGAGCAGTCGAGCGGTCAGTGCATCACCGGTAACTATACATTTCTACCGATTGTGAGTGCCAGCTGCTGGTTTTTATAGGTTAGCTTAGCAGATGAGTCTAAAATGGAAGCAAGAAAAAAATAATTCTGTCCAGAGAGAAGTTTCAGAAATCTGAATATCATGGAACACACACAAGATAGGTCATTGGTGAGCAGGACGCATAAGGAGGCACTTAAAGGGTTAGCCTTTTTGTTTATATTTCTCGAAGCCAACTTGTTTGTTGTGTGCAGGAGACGTTGGAGGAAGCAGTGGAGAGGATATCCAGCTGACTACTACCGTCACCCATGTCGATGGCCCCTCTGAGATCTACAAGATGGCTGGAAAAGAGGCCCAGGAATAGTCTTCACCCTGAAGGACTTGCTTGACGCCTCGCCGCTGCCGACTGCTTCAATGTTCCCCTTCCTTGTACGAAGTCAAACAGGTTTTTCCCTTCATGAACTTTGGCCCTAAGGCAGCGTCAACATTTCCCCTTTTTAATGCACCAGTCAGTCCAACAGTTATCCCTAAAGACTGAATATTATCAACACTCATATCGGTCCTTTTCATTTCATGCTGGAAACTTTCCTTACATTTCATACTTTAAGTATTTTTTTCCCCCCTCTGTGTGTGTGTGTGTGTGTAAATATTGCACAATACTTTTGATACCAAAAAGACATATTTAAGGGTAAAAAAACAAAAACATTTCTTGGAAGTAATAAATTGTATTTGGTAGCTGTCACAGTCCCGTGATAAAGAATGATGTGATGACAAGGAAGGGCCGGAGATTTGTGTGCATCTATTCTCTCTCACTCCTGTTTTTATATATATTTTTTGCCTGATTATTATCTATTGTATATTCAAGGCCTTAGAATCTGTCAGACATATTTTTCCTTAGAATGTAGATCATGTTGTGTTCTGCTGTTTTTAGTCTTTCAAGTGGTGGAGATATTTTTTATATCACTGGGGGGGGACTCTACAGAAACCACAACCACATTGGGAAACTCATACCGTATGTTCACGTGTTACAATGTAGAGATCTATTTTTTATAAGTGCTCATTTTTGGCTTTGGAAAATGTATGCCTCATGCTCTATTAATGTTTTTGAAGTTGACTGTAGCCAATTATACGTGGCTCTTTAGTTTGTTTTTGCTTTTTAATCTAATTTAAATAAAATTATTTGATACTCTGTTTTAATTGGCTTTGTCAAAACAAGGTCCTCCAGGTCTGTCAAGCTCCTGCCGCTTTTATTTTGAAAATCCCTTCAGGAAGTAGTCTATTAAAAGTATCTAACCTGACCGTAGTGAACATCCGGGAGCGTTTTTGGTTGTTCCGCCTTCCCTCTTTCGACTCGACTCGGGTGTTCCCGTCGCGCAAGCGTCCAAGAAGTGACCGAGGAGGGGAGAGCTGGAAGAGGGGGAGAAGTAAAGGACAGTTTTAACGCACCACCAGACGTCGGGGGACGGTGAAAGCGGTGCGCAGAGCCCGGTTCGTAACAGTCTGTGTCGCAAACGCGTTCGTTGTTGTGACATTGTGCGCTGCGAGCGGAGCGGCGGAGCAGAAAGGAGCGTTTCCTCCCAGCCCGTTTGCGGATACGGCGAGAAGGAGACGCGGCTCGACCCGCCTGTTCGCCCCCCGTCCAGGTGAGCCCCGACCGGCATAACGAGCGCTCACCTCGGAGCAACAGTTGGTCTCAGTACTAGGAGGCGTATTTACTGTCGCTTTTCTGTTTTCTTTCGTTCATGCAGCACTTGATGTGGGACACCTACTGTGTTTCCACACAATGGCTCATTTTGGAAGCAGACTATTCCAGAATAAAGCCACACTTGGGACAGATGGATAGTTAGATGCAGAAATGATCTGACTCCCAACTGCATCAGACATTTTCCCACAGAAGACGTATTACCAGCTGTTGGCAAGAATTCCAAAGAAAGCGCCACAATAGTTATTATAGGAGTTGTCTAAATATTCATGACGAGTATATCTTGTATTTCATAGAGAGCCCAAAGCTACTTTGACTCGATACAAGCTGGATTCTTATCCAGACAGCTTCTGGCAGTATTCCCAAGGAATCTTAACCCATTCCTCTCCGGTAATTCCCTTACACTGAAGCTTCTTCTGTTGTTTAACTTCAAATTTAATCGCGTTCCAAGTTCTATAAAACGTTCTTCGTCTCCGCTTTGTGAGGTTTCTGTAGTATTATGTTGTTTCCTGTGGATTCCCTGCAGCTGTAAGAGCTATATTTTGCCACATTGGACAGGATGGTAGTGGTATAATAAAATATTGTCCTCTTTTTTTCTCCACAAATAATTCAAACTGTTCTGAGGTCAGTGATTTGTGTTTAAAGTGCTTTAAGGCTATGGCCTCCCTTGTTCCATTTTATTGACCTGCTTGCATGTAAAACCTGAGCTAATAACCTGATAAAACACCTGTAATGTCTTTGTGTCATCGGATTGCATACGGCAAATAGCTCGAGCGCTAAGATGGAAATGCGGCTTGTCTCGCAGAGCGCCATTAATCATAATGCCATGGCTTCTAACTGAGGAAACCGGTTCGTAGCCCGGTGGCAACTTGGCCCGAACGTGTATTTTATTTGCTTTTTGGTGGTGGCAGTTTCACTGGATGCAGTAAAGAGCTGCATCCCTCACGGATGTCTCTTCCCTTTACTCCATTGTTGGAGGTAAATTAAGTTGAAGGCAACTTTTTCTCAACATGTTGGTAGAAATCATCACCAAACAGACTTTTAAAAAGAAAATGCTAATAACAATAAGCTAATATTGACCTTTTTAAGCTGTGCTTTTGCGTCAGCATCGTTGTGTATCTTGGAGTTGGGGCCCCTCAGCGTGTAGACTTCATCTTACTGAGTCAACTGAATCCTTAGTTCCTGCTTGCAGGTGTTTTACCGTCACAAAAGGATTTTTGGCTTCCTTTAATGTAACTTACGAGCTTACATGCAAACGTCTCGACTTCCTCTTGCATCATGCTAAAATGTAATGTTTAAATTTAGGCCTTAGCAGAATAAGTCTAGGAAGATCGGCACAGTCTAACGTCTAATTTGGAAACTGGTGCTCTGAGTGATGCCTTTCAAACGTTAAAATACCTCTGGGACTCCAGCAGCCATTTAAGGAGCACAGTGGAAGAAACGTGTAAAATATGCCGCAGCGGGTTATTTAAACTCCTTGTTCGATTTAGTTATTAGAAACTGCTGATAAATCCTACATTTTGCAAGTAAACCTGATTGGTCTAATAATTTTGCTTCCAGGTGTATAAAACAGACTTTTCACCTGCATTTTTATTTTTTATTATGCAAGAGGAAACATGTCTGCTGTGCGGCATGAACCAATTGGATGACGAGCCTCCATGGATGGCTGGCGTGGAGGCCCTCACTCGGGGAGGTTGCTGAGACGTTTACATGGAGCGTCAACAACTGTGTTGACGTCCTCTGGCCATTAGGAGGACGGAATACAGACCGGCCATTGATAAGGCCAACTCATTAGTACCCTATTCACTTCCATCAAAGCCTCCTCTCAACACAGCATGGCGGCGGCGCCACAAACTGGATGCTGAGGGTTCACATACTTCCTGCCCTCACACGACGGGGGGGGGGGGTTAAGTTTCCCTTGTGAATGAAAGAACAGCTGTACGACAGAGAAGCAGCGTCACACGTATGAAGATCCACATTGTATTCCCTGGGCCGTACTCTGCTTCTGGTGGCAGAAACATGGCCTCCCCGATGGAGATGACTTTACGGTTTTGGACTCTACTACTGTCCGACAGCTTTTTTCCTCTCACTGGGCTGCGTTTGGGTTCGAGTGCCGTCAGCCTGAATAGCTGGCGGTATTCAACGTGACGCGCGACGCATGTAAATCGCTAGGGTAACGGCAAGGAGGGGACTCTGTGGCCAAGATGGAGGACTGTCTTCTCCAAGGCTTTGGATTGGTTTACATGGTTTGAGATTGAAGAGCGGACTTGAATCTTCTCTCTCTTTTTTTTGTCTCTTAGACTTTAACCGGTGGAACAATGGATCGATTGTTTGGCTTCTCTTGGAGGTGGTGCTGTAGCTGTAATCAATCCTATAGTTTATAGTAGCTAATCTTGCACCTAATGAGACGTGTCTCCGCCGACGCACAATGCTGTCCAACCCGGTCGACGGCTCTGTTTGTGGCTTTCTGACAAACATTTGCTTCAGAGCAGGAGGAAGACACTTCGGTGACGCCGTGGGTGAGCCTCTCGTCAGCCGGGCTCGGTTTCATCGACCTCTCAGCTGCTCTTTAATGCCTGTGTTTGCGTATTTTTACACATGGCTACGTGTCAGAGAAGGATGTACTTCAGCTTGTAAAGACTTGCTTGACGTGTGTTGTTGTTGTTGGTGTCAACAGTTGTTCCCACTACTTTCCTCTTTTCTTTGCCAGGCGTCTTGCGTCATTTCCTTTTTTGGTTCCACGACTAAGAGCTAAAGACAACAAAGCAAACAAAACATGCACACGGTCTTCCTTCTATGGCAGGTCAACTCAAGCCAGACCAACTCGGGTAGACTCCGCCTTCGTTCGCCCGTCTTCGGTTCGCCTCGGCTCCACTCGTTTGTTCAAACGCCGAAAATCTGTTTGACTTCCGAGGCATCAAAACCCGAGTCGAGAGGTTCCGCTGCAATTGCTTTCATGAAATTCGAAGTGTCACTGGATTCGTTCACTGGCTTAAAAACACTCCGGCTTAATAATAAATCTACGTCGGAGCAGAAACGTTTCCCAGGATATTGCCTCGTTGACTGCACGTAAATTTAGACTAAATGTTTCGACACCACGGTAAGAATAGACGGAAGGTTTTGTCTTTGCTGGCTCCCTGAACCGAGGCGATCTTGGCGTTCGCACACTAATCAGGGTCAGCTGTATGCTTTGGCCAAAGCAGGAAGTGCTGTCATAGCAACCGACTCAGAAAGGTAGTGTAACAGACCTAATTTCCTGTAATCGTGACAAGATGTTTCTATTCATCGTCACGGCTCTGGTTTCTCTCTACATTTGTTTCCAGAGTGAAGAGTAGTTTCTTCTTCCTCTTCTTCTGTCTTTTCATGCCGAGTTTAGATTTTCCTTCATATCCAGCCATTTTTCTCCTCCTTGAATGGAATAAATATAACAGATTTTTGGTGAAGACAGAAATTCAACCGATGAGGTCATGTCGGTTTGTTGTTGTGTTGTGACTTGCCGTCGCCTACGAGAGCTGAGGCGTGTGATAGCATGTTAGCAGCTAAAGCAGAAGTCCAGAATGAATCGAGGTGCAAAGCAGGAGATCAGCTGAGGCTTGTTCACGGCAGCAGAGTTAGTTTTAGTTTTAGTTTTCTACTTGATCGGTCTTTATTGGGTCTCGGAAACACGTTTTTACCGTCGGTGCTGTGCACAGCTGTTCATCCTCTGATTGGCCAGCGAGAAGGAAGCAGGTAATCTAGGCGTGCTTAGACTGTAAACTATCATCCAATGCTGAAGTTCCTCGTACACACTGATCTGAGGTTGGACTAGTTTTCATGTGTAAATTAAAGTTTCTACTTGTTTTCAGTTCCACCAAAGGGGACAAATCGGCCACACTTACGACGGCCCGTCCTCGTCCTCGTCCCCTCAAACGCTGCGGCACCGAGCTCGATGAACGTTCACCCGTTTTCTAAGAGGCTTAAAGGCGTGTATCACATATTTAGTTAATTCAATTTGCATTTCTTCTTCTTCAAATATTATATATTTGAGCAATTTCTCCCTTAGTTTGCTCACATTCACCTTAATCCAGTTTGACTTCATCATAATAGGTGAAAGGTTAAAAAAAAAAGCTGCTGTTCATTTAAAGTCATCTATGATGACCCCCCCCCCCCCCCCAGGACTAAAAGTGATTTCTTTGTGGTCTGCTTCCTCCTCCCGTGGTTATGTCACAGGAGTTGGTGAAGTCTAGAATGTCTTTAGGCCTCCTATCTGTGGAAAGAAACAAATAAAACAGTGTCCCTCTTACACAACGTCAAGACCTAAGACACATTTTGTGAGTTCTTATTTCAGAGCTTTCTGTGTCTTCTTCAAATACTTGATATAATTTGAAATCAGTCCTTGAATTAATAAGAAAAACACTGTTGTCCCCTGTGATAAAAAAAAAAGAAGAAGTTTAATTTGGCCTTTTACTTTCTGAATAATCTAAAGCCAGGTTCAAATGGCAGAAACATTGAGCACAAAATCAGTTTAGGACGGTTATGAAATGCTGCTGCTTTGAATCCCAAAGTTAAAGCCACAAATGTGCAGTGCCTGCTTTCGTCCACGCGGTGGTGCTCTCTGACTATGAAGCCTTCCCCCCCAGCCCTGCATGAAACATGCTGCTGTACAAACAGATTGTGTTGGAGCTGGTGGGAAAGAGGCTTCCTCCATGTCGTGTGCGACCTGAGTCAGATTTAACTCGTGGGTCATGTCAGGTAATCTGCATGCATCCCTTTAACGATCTGGATTCCTTTCAATGTGGGACTGTCATTAAAATCACAAGCAGAGCGCCACCAACAACACCGGACAGACTGGTTAAGGTTTATCCGTCGTGACAATAATCATAGTCATGCAGTTAAATGTGGGGGGGGGGGTTCAAAATGCAAACTCTGGAACCATTCCTGCGTGCTTAATTTTGCAAGATTGTCCGTCTGTCTGGTTGTAATGAGCAAAGTACGTTAAAAAAAAATTACTCCCACTCACTGGAAGATGCACCTCATTTTATAGGACATAAACTATGCTTGCAGTTTTCCTCAAATGTTTCTTAATATCCTTAAGCCCAAATATGGGCATATCCTGCGAGAGAGGCAGAGACTTCGGCCCTGCTTTCCTGTCAGACATGTAGAGGAAAGAAGGAATGGATAGGCGTGCAAACAAGTGCAGAATTTGCACACTTTGACGGAGCGTGTTGTTTTAAGTAGGGAAATGTGCAGCAGAAGCACGCACGCCATCCTAAAAGGCTTCAGCAACCAAAGACGCGCTCATAATGCTCCTGGGATCGGTGTGTCTGTGTGTGATGGGGTTGGGGAGACACTGTCACTTTGATGGGGTGTCTTTTTTCATTTCTTTAGTGCTCTTTTACGGCTCTCTCGGGAGGTTTGCCCCCCCCGCCGCCCAAACAAAGACTGGTGTGTGTGTTCCTCCTGACTGAGGCCCGATCAGGACGCTGCAGAGGCGTTTGACACCTGCAGCGTCGGGTCGTGCACGAGAGGCAAAACTGCCCTTTTGTCACCGTTTAACCCGAGCCCCAAAGTTTTTGTCTTGATGCCTCACTAAGTTTCTGTGTCTAAAATGAGTCGACCACAGGTGTCCCAGTGAAAAACAATCCTCGCCTGTCTCCTCGTTGTCTCTCTCCCTCTCTCTCTCCGGTCGATGAAATCAGAAGCCTGGTTCACACTCGGATTGACTCACAGTTCAAAGTCTTTTTTCCGGCTCTGATATATCAGTCATGTTCTCTCTCCTGGTACACGATGGAACACAGCCTCACATTTTGTTCAGGAAGGAGTCTCGTACGGTGTCTTCTTGTACCCTTACCTATCTGAACTTTAGGAAACGTTCCCTCTTTACAGGGGCTTTTAATTAGAGAACTAGATTTATCTATTGTAAATATTTCTATTTATCTGACATAGTGGAGAAAGAATGTCCTCACCAGTAGTCATCGGCCTCACAATCTGCACCGATTACATGATTAATCTCTTTACCTATGCCCTGTTTAAAAAAAAAAAAAAAAATGCCCATCTACAGAGAGTATAGATATAAAGTCGACTTTAAGTCCAAAGCGCTTTCATGTCTTCGTCTAGTCCCATTTTGAAATAAACACTGATTTGTATAAATGAGTCGGGTGAACCCAGGGACCCCGGACTTTACTCGCTTGTGAGAAATGAATAGGGCACAGATGGGAAGTAAAAAAAAAGATAACGGGAGGATGAGGAGGAAGCAAAATGATTTTTGAAGGGATTCAGGGTGGGCTGCAGGGGAAGTGGTCACAGTGCGACCCTCAATGTGAGCTTCTTACTTCAGCCGGCAGGTCTTTGAAACTGATAGATCAACCGCGGCAGTTGTGGGAGGAGCAGCCATTCATGTGGTTGTGATTAATAGTAACTCTGACCCCATTATGTACACTTCTGTGTGTGAGTGTGTGTGTGTATGGGAGGGGGGTCTGTAAGTCAATCCTGCTTGTGTGTAAGTCGATGCGTCTGAGCATCCTGGAACTGTGACGCATCAACTTTCTTTTTTATTTCGTTGGGATGGACTCTTAGGAAATACTCTTCACAGCATGTGGAAACAGAGTTGGCGTTTTGAAATGCTGCCGTTGTGTCAAAGAACGGCTAAAACACAACAAACATCTGCTGATCTTGGATAAAAAAAAGACAATTGTGCAAATACTCCCTATAATAACACACCAGAGTGGCGTTGTGCAGCTGTGTAGATAATTGCGCTGCTGTTTGCAGGTTTTCTGATGACGTCGTCGTCTCGGTGTGCCACCAACAAAACAAAATGTCAAATGTAGCATTTCAAAATAACTCGGTTCATGACTAAATATCTAGTTAAAGGTCGCCGTCGTAACTTTGTTATCGTCAGCATGACTGGGGTTCCGTTTAGCGACAGGCGTCATGGTGGCTGTAGCCTTTTTTGATATTTTCCTATTTAAAAGAAAACCCGACATCTCAGCTGAATGCGAAGCAAACATTTCGGAGGTATCCAGTCGAATCATTATGAGAAACGTGGGGTCCAGCCTTCCTGCTGGCAACGACTAGGCAGGATCCCTCACCCAGGACAATGAATGAAGTGTTAACAATAACAGAATAGACTATTCATTAGCCTTCTTGTTGTCCTGCTTTATGTCCCATTCTTTCTAGATTTGACTTATTGTCCCGACCTTGTCCCTCTTCCCGCTCAGTCCCGACCAAGGTCTTGAAATCCGTCACAAAGCCCCATCATAAAGCGTTCATAAAATCAGCCATCTGGACTCATGTGCTCTGGGATGGGAAATCCTCACACAGCTAATTGCCATAAAGTAGTCACGAGCTGATTTTGATATTGAACTAAACGCATGTCGACTCTCCATCTCATTAGTCACTATGACTGTTGCATATTAACTGTAACACAGGAATCAGGCATCAGCACTATTATCACTTCTGCAGGCGAATTGGTCCTGCGTTTGTGTGTGTGTGTGTGTGTGTGTGTGTGTGTGTGCATGAATCTCATGGGCTACTCCTCATGCAGCGGGTCTCGAGTGATCACATGCAGTAATCTCGTGCTCGTCATTCCTGTCCTTATTTGTCCAGAATTGTTCCTTCTTGCCAGGAAATATTTGAGATCGTTGGGTTTTGTTCAGTCAGCCCTGTAGATGGAGACGTCGAGACCTCATCAGCCTGGAGGAAGGCTCGGGTGTCGAAAGGAAACATGTAGCTTGATATATATATATATTGCGTAGGTTTTAGTGACAGTGGGGTCAGCAGTTCATGTCTGCATGTTTGGACTGACGTGCATGTAAGCATGTTGTCACGCTCACAGCACGCATAAATCTGCCACCATACTAGCGCCTTTCTGCGGTATCGTGCCTGCATCTCAGCTCGGTTTGGCGTCAACCAGCCTATTGAACTCTGACCCTTGAGGACAACTAGATCAGTGGCGGGTAGTTTGTAAGTAAACGTCCCCCCCCCCTCGGTGGAACGAGAGTAGCGCGGATGCTCCCATTTATAACGTTTCAGATTTTACGAGGCGGAACATTGATTAGTGTCTCCCCCCCCGATGTCAGACATGAGCGATCTGAAAGGTAAAGAGATGCTTTATTTGTATTTATGAGAGGCCGCAGGCAGCAGACTGTAGCATCACATGCTTATAAAACACATGTATTAATCAATGCACAAACGCACACGTGCACCTCTACCTACACATTTACAAACGGTCACCTTCTTAAATTCTTCCAAACACTAGTTTTATTTTATAAAACAACGCTCATCAGTTCTCTTTTGTCCGGTTAACGTCTAAGAACTCAAACATTTAATCTGACAAAGATGGAACCAGCAGAATTTTCCCTTCCAAGCATGATTGACTAATTATTGGCAATTATCCACACTAATGTAAAAATGCTTTGTTTACACGATATATCTGGATTTTGCATATTTAACCATATCTAAATAAGATTGCACAACTTGTTGGCTTTTAAACAATGTGTGTAAACATAAAAATCACAAAAGGTAGATGCAAAAATCTACTCTGCGTGCACGGCCTTCGCAGCGTGCGACCACACTGGTCCAGCCATCTTTATCGCACTCGTGCAAACAGAACTCATCTGCATTTATGTCACCCTCTCACTAATCCCATTTCCTCTCTCCTTCCAAAACAAGCTCTCCTTTACAACCTTCATGTTGTTTCCTAATGAGCCGTTTGACGTCTGTTGTGAACCCTTATCAATGATTCCATCCATGCAGGCAGGCTGTCGTTAAATCCTTCATAAGTCAGCTCCGGCAGGGAGGAGGAGGAGGAGGAGGAGCAGCTGTACGGAGGCCAACCAGCGACACTGCAGACCCGAGGCCTCCTCTATTCCACCTTGCCTGCAGCAGCGATGTGCATGTGGTCCAACCAGCTCAGGGTTGGAGGCTGGAAAGACTGAGTACCTTTTGTTTATTGTGCCATGTGAGGCAGGCCAGTGATGGGTGAGAGATGGGGATCCATTGTGTCGTATCTCCCTGCCTTCATCGTGAATGGTAGCTTTCAGACGCGAGACGGACGGAGGCCAAAGGCGAAGCCCTCACAATAGCTTCAGGTTTTATGGCGCTCCTGTCGCCAGCAGTAGAATTTTGGCCTTCGACCAAAATGCGACGTGCACACGCAGCTGCACGGCTTCGGCGGAAACCTCTCTCTGCTTCACACACAGACTCGTCTCTCTTCTCCATCTCGGCCACAATCGCACGTTTTTTTTTCTCTGCTTCATTCATTCATTCATCCACTGCATCCATTTCCAGCAGTCTCCACTTGGCTTGCGCGAAGCTTTCTTTTGTGCATTTCCTTGCCGTCTTCTCCACGTCACCCTCTGACGTCTGAAGGGCATTATCTGCTGTAGGCTTCTGTTTGTTTTGGGCTGCTCCGGGCCTGATAATGGCCCATTGCTGGGGAACCAGCGGCTCGTAGGCATTCAGTGGAAACTGCAGAAACCTGTCTAATCTGGACGATACCCAGCTGGCATTTAATTTGTTCATTCTCGGCTATAGTACGAGCAGATTCTAGAGGTCGGTTCCACTGCAGCCGGCAAACACACAGACCACTTCTGGCTATTTTTAGTGCTAACGCTCTCGACTCATGACATCACTGGCGGCCGATGGGACTGTTTTTGTGTCTCTCACAGGCGTTCGGCATCCTGTGTTTAATGCCAGGTGTCTGAATACTCGATGAGCGTCAAACAGTCTTTTGTATATTCGGCTTATTCTTCTCTCCTGATCGTCCCGTGGAAGGAATGCAAGGAACTCTATTGAAAGTAACATCAGTGGAAAGGAAACCCGCCTCCGCCGTCACTATTTGTTCTTCGTGCGTTGTTCTCTCCTCGGTTTCTTTGTGTCAAAAGTGTGACTTCACCCCTTCAGCATTTTGAGCCGCATTACTCATTACTTAAGCATTTTGTTTGTCTCTTAATCTAACTGCTTTGGAAATGTACTGCAGTCTCAGCCCTAGGTTGTCGCTGTGTTCTCATCTTTCTGCCACAAAGCATCATGGGATGTCAGAACGTAGCCGTCTGTGGAGTTACCGCCCTTGAATTTTGCACAAGGAGGTTTAACCCTATTGTTGTGCAAGAATGAACTTCACAGATCATCCTCTGCAGCACGACGATCTGAAACACGGGCCTAAGCGCTCAAGTGACTAAATGTTTGAAGCTTTACAAACATTTAGCAGAGCTGACCTCTATTATGATGCAGATATCATTGATTGTATATGTATTTTTTTTTAAATGAAGCTCAAGGTCTTCATTGTTCAATTTTGCACCCCACCAGGCACTTTCTGCAACTATCCATTAGGCCTTAACTTGCCGATGCTACACTTAAAGTGCATTCCCCTTAACATTTAAACCACACTTCACCCATATTTAGGATCACATAACTGACAGTTTCTAATCTCGGAACAGGATGGCTGATCCTGCTAGTTTGAAATGCCCTACTCAGCATTTCAGGAGCCGCATATCCCCACTGCACTCACTGGTGTGAAACCAGTCATAATTAACACAAATTAATAACTCATGTAAAGGATAAGAGGATTTATTTTTTCTGACCCACTGCTGCTGCGCTCTCATTCTGAAGGTCTAAATTAGGCATCATTAGTTGCACAGATGAACGTCTTTGTTGTGCTTTGCGTGGAGCGGAGCATAATTAGAGGTTGTGCAGCCAGAGATTGTCTGAGTTCGCCCCATGCATTCTCACGTGTGATGAATGCGAACACACCCGAGTGTTATCCCCCCCCCCCCCCCCCCCCCTGTGTGTTGCTGTAATCTTCCCAGACAAACATGCTGATCTTCAGGAACGTTTAGTCATGTTTGCAAATCTTTTTGTTTTTTTAATATCATGATGTTTAAAGGAACCGCTTAGCTTGCTTGGCATGTTATCTCACGCTGTGCGTACCTTATCTGATTTGTGTTTCTTGAATTGAGGTCATTTTAAACCGAGTCGGCGTGTAATTCCTGCTGTGCGGCTTGTCAGCAACATAGTTTGTGCTCAAAACACAAGAATCATTCATGGCTTATTTGGACAGGAATGAGTCTCAAGTAATTGCACATGAATTTGGGATTTAGAAATCCTGCAGAAATAAGTCTAGTCTAGTCTTCTGTCTAGACACTATTGCTTTTCTATTCTGTCCAACCACAGAATTTAACAGGGTCTTGTTTGTCGGATTCTGAGACGCTACTGTAACTGAAATGTTTTCACGGCGATAGAGACGGAGGTCTGTTATTTTTAACACCACGTGTTTAATCAAGACAACTTTCCATTGACCTTTGCACGGTCCTGCAGGTTTTCCTGGAAATGCCTTCCACAGGAATAATGGTTACCCTTCAACCAGTCACAATCGAGCAGCCCTGCAGCCCGCCATTGAGTTTCCCAGTATTCCCTTTGTACTACGTGCACAGCAAGTGAGTCGTGGGCGTGGTCCAGTCAGCTTTGCTTATCTCGGTGGCCATACCTGCAGCTCTGTGTCTCATCTTAGTTCCCCTTGAATCTCCTCATCTAGTTTTCTGCTTCCCTCAGCGTTACGTTCTTCACTTGTGTCCATACATCAACATCACGGCGTTAAAGGTTAAAGGTGACATGATGCAATGTTTATTTTTTAATAAGGAGGATGCTCGTGAGTGCATGCGTTTGGAAAAGTATCAGTTAAATCTACCAACACGGTAAGCATGATTAAATACTTTTATTTAAAATCATGTCTGCTTTGGTTCTATTTCCCCACCCCTGGTTTGAGGTGCAGATGAGCTGTCGTGACCCTCTGGTCGCCATGGTTTCCATGTTTACTCTGGTAAACCAGGGCATGGTGATCTCGTCAGTGTCATCTGCATGATGGTCTCTGCCGAAGAAGGCTGCGCCTCTCGTGCTCTTCCTCTTTTTCTGGTAGGGAGCCGGTGATGTCAGCACGGTGGGTATTGCAGGATGGACTCGTCACCCTTATTCTGCATCCTGCAGCATTCGTGCAGCCGGTAAAACGCCGACTCGCTGCAGGGGAGGATATCGTCGTCTCCTATGTCTGCAGACCAGAACTCCTTTTTGCAGAGGGAGCTTGCACATCGAGGATGGATGTACACGAGAGATGAGGCGCTTGCTTTGCATGTCTTTGTGTGTTTGCACGCACAACTACACGAGCGATAATGCCAAGGATACTGGCTTCGGCGGGGGGTGGGGGGGGGGGGGGGGGGGGGCTGAGTCTTTGAACTCTTTCATTCAAAGCAGCAGACATTTGTCTAGACTCCAAATATCACCGCAACTCACAGTTCGCTTCTCAGCTGCTGATATAAAGTCGCGCCGACTCCATGGAGACGTTTCAGGGAGTTCCAAATGTGATCGCTGGAAACACAGACGCTGTTTTCAATTGAGAATTGATTCTGGATTGATTTAATAGATAAGGGAGCTCAACTCGAGTGATTTTAAGGTGAAATGAATGAAAGCCTTCGGACATGGAAAAAGCTTCGTCTATCTCCCTTCTCCTCCAGTCAAGGCTGATGTGCAGCTGGCAGTAAATAAGCTCTTAAGCAGTTCATTTCATCAGTGCGTGTCTTTATATACCGCAGTGAAAAAAGCCCGATGCTCCCCGAGGGGACCACACACACTGCACCCTTGACAGGACCGACTCTTCCTTCAGCCTTTAATAGAGCTGGTTCCGATTCGTCAGCAGCTCTGGGCTGCCGTGTGAGACGCGCTCGGGTTTTCATCTCTCGAGCGTTGCCGTTAACGACGTCGAGTCATAATGGTTCCCTGTTCTTGGCACTTTGAACACTGAGCTAATGAATCACATGTGTGCGGGTGGATTTGTGTGCAAGGTAGAGCAGGGCGAGGTTGGGGGGGGGGGGGCTTCAGTGGTCCATGCTGTAGGTGGTCCTGGCTGCTGTGTGTGTGTGTGTGTGGGGGGGGTTATTGGGTGGGCTTGTAAGGGGGGGGTCTCTTTCTGATCCTTAGGGCAACTTTCTGGCAAAGCTCCCATCCTGTACGTATGTGGTGGTGTTTGTGTTACACGCCAAGATGCACACACATCAGTGCCCCCCCCGTAGCGCCACAGTCAGACTGGTGCTGCTGGTAGTCGCTGGCACCACTTCACAGGCCCAGTCGAGTTGGGTTCCCTGGAGCGATTCAAATGCCTCGTTCTTCCTGACTCACCCTCCTCTTCCTCCGGCTGCACGTACAGGTTGAACTTGTACTGCGGGTTCACTTGAACTTAAATTACAGTTGCATGTCTTTCTTTTCCCAGCATGTCACACCCAATCACATGACAGATGGAGAAGTTGGGTTTTGGCAACCTGTACTTACCGGTAAATGAGGCAATTGACGAGGACATGCAAGGTAACCCTTGATGTAAAGTCTTACCTTCTGCCTGCTCGTCTTGCAACGTCAAAGAAAGTAGAGGAAAAGCATCGATCTTTTGTCAGGGTACACACAAAAATTAGGATCCGTATTTGGTGAAGCCCAATCCTCCCATGGAAATTCATCCTGTTTTTTTAGTAATTCAACAAAAAAGAGACATTTTCACATTTTGGAAGTTCATGGATTGTTATATTATTGTTATTTGTAATGACTGAAAAGCTCAAATGACGTTTAAATAAAAAGAAAACATGCGTACTTGTTATTTAGCAGTTTATATTGTGCGTAAAACCAGTATTTCCTGTAACACCCTGCCGTCCACATGCTAATGGTTTCGGTATTGGTACTGCTCGCGTAGCGCTGAGCTTTAAGGCTGCAGCAACATTTTATGCATTCAGTGTCCTGCTCAAAGGCACTTCCGCAGGCCTGCTTCTCTCCAGTTTTCCCAGTCTTTCCACTCCCGCTAGTGCATAGCTCTGTTCCGTGTTTTAATCAGCTAAAAGGGGCAGGCTCCGTATTTATTCGGGTTTCTGCAGGCACGGCTCTGGCGAGGAAGGAGTCACTGCAGCCCTATCGTGCGAAGGCTGTTTGCACATCTCATTTTATCTCCCAGTTCGTTGTTGTACTTTTCCCCTACCTTCTGCACTGTGTTTGCACATTTCACAATTTATAGACGACGTAATCTTTGTTCGGTAACACAAGGAAGTCCACAATTTTACCCGGCATCAGTGAATTACCTGCTCATAGAAGCATCTGAATTGGATCACAACAATGTCAGTTACTCAACCAGCGCCATAGTCGATTAGTTGAGTTCATTATCATTTTAAATGATTCATCTGGTCACTGAGGTAAATTACTCAGTGACACAATCATAAATCTATTTTTAACATCTGGAGGATGACTCCTGCAGACTTTGAGAGGCGGTTGTAAAGTTATTCTGTCTCTTCACAGAGGAGGGAGGCCGTTATCGCTTCCAGTAAATGCTTCTTTTCTTCTTGCATCCAGTGGAATTTCATTTATGGCTGATAAAACTATAAAATGTTCTTAAGCAACCTCTTTAACAGTTCGAGCTGCAACATAGATGGAGCTCATCTAAAGAATTCCTTCCTACAGAAAGAAATTCCATCACTCATTATGTATGGATGAAAGGATTTCTTTCCCCTCTTCTTCACCTGCGATGCCTCACCTCCATGACTAAGTTGAGAATGTTTTTTTTAAGGGGGGTAGTTTTCTTTGATGCAAGGCCCATTGACGTCTCACTTTCATGTTATCAGGACGGTTTTAGCTCTTTTTTTTCTGAACCTTAACTGAACCTTCCTGAAGTCTCTCCGTGTTATTAAACTGAGACTAGTTGAGATGATATAACTCACTTAAATGATTCATCTTGACTGTGCGACAACATATTGACGGTCAACCTGCCTAAATTTCTACGCCACGAGACGAGCAACCTTTCAAGAAAAGAACCCCGTGGACCAAAAAAAACATGTTTCAGCAAATTTCTCAATCAACCTCTGTGGAATTGTTAAGCTTCCTCTCTGCTGAGAAATGCTTTGCTCAATGACAGGAGTGTCACAAGATGGCATGCGTGTGTGTGTGTGTTACAAATGTCTTAAAGGAAATTCATGAGAAAAAAAGGCCGATGGCAAGAAAAGGAAGGAGGAGCAGAGAGGAGGCGCAGGAGCTCATGACCATGAGGAGTAGAATATGCTCAGGCTTGTTCTCTTCTCGTCCGTCAAAGCAAGGAGAGGCACGACTCTGACCGGCTGCAGCCCTCATCAGAGAGACTTTTACATTTAGGATTTGATATCTCAGATTTCCAGTCATTGTTTACTGAGCTCTTTGGGTACCCACTGGAACAATGTGGTGTTGTTGTGCTATGTTTGGCTCCAGGGGCACTGTGCTAACAAAAAAAAAAAAAAATCAGCTGATAACAACTCGCAATGCAGCCCCCCATGGGTAGCAAGGGTAGTGCGGTTAGCAGGAGGCTAATGTAGCATTGCCAGTTTCTCCCTTGTGCCGGTCCCAAGCCCGGATAAGCCCACCTCCAGTAATGATGCGTCCCGGCTCAGACTGCATTACCAACCTGAGCGCCACGCATTATCACGTGTTACTTTCGTTTGACTTGATCTGTGCCGCAAAGCTGCTGAAAATTCTCTGCAAGATCACTCTGTGCTCTGAAACCGGTTATGGACCCTTCACTGGACAAGCTTGACCTGAATGACGCAGGAACTGTCTGATCCTAAAAAGTTCTTACGTCCATGTTCAGTCTGTCCTGAAATTCTCCTTTTCGTCTGATTGCAGCGTTTGATTTACTCGAGATGTCCTCAAAGGCTCCCACTTCCAACAACATCGCCCACTCCCGGCGGACGGTGCAGCAGCTGAGAATAGAGGCGAGCCTCGAGAGAATAAAGGTGCAGTGCAAACGGAATGCCGCGCATTCACTCTCATTGTGACGTTTGTATGTGATGCACCTTTTTTTTTGGTAAAGTTTTATACGAATAAAGTAATTTATTTTTCTGTAGGTATCCAAGGCCTCTGCCGATCTTATGAACTACTGCAGCGAGCATGCGAGAAACGACCCTCTGCTCATGGGTATTCCCGCGTCAGACAATCCCTTCAAGGAAAAGAAGCCCTGCACTATATTGTAGTCGCCGCCACTTAGCCTTACGTGTTTAATGTGTCGCTTATTAATGTTGCTTTATTCTTTCATTGCGAGGAATGGGGTCGAACTGCTATTGTATTATTTACCATGTTATTCATCTGTTCTCTTAACAAGTCAGCCGCCGTTTACGCAGAAGCAGCGACGCATAACGAGCAAAGAAAGACCCACAAGCCCGTGCTCTTCTCTGAAACTGCTGACTGGCAGCGCCTGCCGCTCAGTTGGAGATCTTACCACGAGCACGACTTTGGCTGCATGAGTTGCGATGATATCAGGTTTTGTAATGTTGCATGAATAGTAATGAATTCGGTCCTTCCTTTGTAAACGCTCCTCTCCATCGGGCTGTTGCTGTTATTGTCTCGCTGCACATTAGTTGTAAGGTGGATAAAAATGTCGCTTCATATCAGTCCACTAAGGGTGAGGGTTTACCTTCATGTTCTTTTCTTGTGATCGTATCTTTGACCGCGAGTAACGCCGACGTATCTGGTCTGACGTTCAGATAAAGTATTCTGCAAACCATCAGAGCTGCAGAGGTTCCCGATCGGTGCATAAACGATCCACCTGCCAATTTAACATTTAACTTATTCTTCTCTTCGCTCTATTATTCAGTCGACTACCACGATACGTCATTGGCAATCTAACGCACCGAAATGTTGATGACGTAAAAAAATGTTTTGCTCAGATTGATGCATTTGAGATAGTACGACCTCCAGCGCTGTGAGGCTTTTGGCAAATCTTTTCAAATGTACATGTAAAGCACGGAGATAATGAAGTGTGTGTGTGTGGGGGGGTGCCTGCCTGATCACATTAGTGCAGTGCAGAAGTTGTATTAGTATTTTTTCAAGTGTAATTATGTGTCGGGGAAACACTGTAATAACGATCCTGGGACCAAGCCAAACCATTTATAATGAGAGAATATATTTGGCCATTCCTTAAACTGACTGTGGAATGCTATTTTTAGGATGCTGACGGCATGAAGCGCGCAAGCAAGTGTTACGCAAAACACCGTGAGCCACTTTTATTTTGCTTATCATGACGAGTGTTTCAGCTGCGCGAACGTGGTCTTCATTTTTTGTGTTTTTGGCCGCGTTGTAGGTACAGGTGGAAAATAGAAAGAATAAAAACGTTTTTTCACTCCACATTAGTGTCGGTGGGGGTCTCGCTTCAGTCCAATGGACTGAATGTTGTGATACTCTGGGGAAAGTATTTGCTATAGTAAAATTTAATAAGAAAAACTTCTTTCACACTGAAGCCTTACTTATGCCTGCCTTGTACTATGAAGAACTCTGAACCAGAATACTTAGAAAAACTACAAAAAAAAGATGTTTCTATCCAATGTTTTTGCGTGTGGGATGAAAGTGGTTTGTAACAATCGTGTGCCACCTGTTACCTCCGCCGTGGCGAGGCGCAGGTTACGAATTCGCCGAAGTTTGTCTGTCTGTTAGCAAAATAAGTCAAAGTTCTGGACGGATCTGGATGGAATGTTGGGAATGTTACAGGGAAGAGATCCTGGATTCTGGATCACTTTGAAATCTTTGTCTACATTGCAGTCAATGGAGCTTCAAAATTTGATTGTCAATATCTCTGTTGATTATTGACCACTGTTTATGGAATTTAACAGTCATGTAGGGTGGGGGTCTCTATCCTACCATTGAATTTCATCCGGATCAGTGGAGTCAGTAAAAAATATTTACTTTTAACATTGAACACCCGCTTTACGGATTCAAAAATCTTACAAAAACGCATCACTTTTACTTTTCATGGTTGGTGTATAGAGATACCAAGAACACTTTAGAACCTTTGATGCTGATCCAGATCACCATGTGGACGGTGTGAATCCTATTAGGAGGGGAATGAGCTGCTCGCTCTCCGAGTGCTATTCTAGTTAAACTTGGTGCTCGCTGCATTTCAGCTTTTCTATTGTGGGCTTCTCCAAAGGGTACGTTCAGGTTTTCACATCGGCAAGATCTCGTGTTATTACCCAGTGGTACTTTTTTATGAATGTCTCTAACAGTTGGTTAGTCTGACTTGCCATAAATTATTCCTGTATGACTCCGAAGGAAAGATTTCTATTACCACTGCCGCGCCGTTACGTCTGTCCACTCAGCAGTTCCACGCCGGGGCTGTTTGTGGCCACCATTGATGCATTAACTGTTCGGATCTGCATTTTGATAAATGTCTTTAACATACCAACCTTTGTATTAAGACCTAACTGAGATTAATAAAATGAAGCATTCCTACAGTGAACCTCTGTGCTGATATCTCAATAAATATGTGCTATGCTAAGTAGGATGGTTCCATTTTCTGATGACCGCCGCCGCTTTTACTTGATGTTCACACACACAGTTGTGTAGATGGATCTGCCGATGGTGTATGTGGGACCGTTTCCTCTCATTAAAGCTTTATTTATATCTCACTCAGGGAGGAAAGAAAAGAACTCGGGCTTCTCACCACGTCTGTCAGACACCAGAAAGCACCAGAGGGTTGAAAATGGAAAGAACCACACTCTAATTTCCGCCTTTAGAAAGTCGAGTATCTATTTTGGGAGAATGCCTGCCGAGCTTGAGCCACTGTTTTCATATCCCGTTGGGGGGCCACTGGGGGCCCCTCTGACCTTGTTTGTGGACAGCTGGGGAAGAAGAAGCCCGTTTAATTGTCTCCCACACAGAATCAGGAACATCAGACAGGAATAATGATTATTTTCACCCATTGAAACAATGAACTGGTTGGGATGGCTCAGACTTTCCCACACATTATTTATTGTTTCCCTCTTGCAGTTTTCTCACAGATTGTTGTCTTTGTTCAAACATCAAGAGGAAAAGCCTCGTGCCCAAAGTTATTGTTGTGTGTAATATCATACGGACTGTCTGGGTCTTCTCTGCCAACATTAACTCTGCCCCCCCCCACCCCAAACACACACACACACCAGAGCCCGGGCTCTTCTGTAATCCCAGTTTGTCATTGCACAGCAATGTGAGAAGCGTAGCAGGGCATATGGTCGACGGGCCGGATCACTGACTGGGTGCCTCGCAGTGGAAATCTGTCCCAGTAGTTACGGTGTCAGTGTGTTGGAATGTGCTGATTTTGGGCAGGGGGGAGGGTGTGGGTCGAGCGAGAACACCTCGGAGCTGTATCTGCTCCCCTGGTAGGCTGCCCCCCCCCCCTCCCCAGCTGAATTGATGCTCTCAGGTGAGAGTACTGTCTATAAGAGGTCACCCTCTTGTAGTGACAATTATCCATTTATAATTTGATGCCTTTGTTTTAAATACTAGCGATCATGATTTGTGTTGGCATCATTTAGACTAATACACTTTTGGGACCGGGGGGGGGGCACGCTGTGGTGTAAGACTCTAAAACAGGGCATTTAAAGTTGCATGCATAACATTCAGCTAATACTTAAATATTTTGTGCAAAGTGCATTGGTTTCTGTAATGCACAATTTGTGAATATTATACAATTCTATATGCATAATACTACTAGTTATACAACCTTAGAGCTAAAATGCAACTATAAGAACTTGAAATTCTGCTATATTTCAGTAAAAAATAGTCCTTCACCTGCAGAAAGGATAGCATGCAAATATATTCACCTTTTTTGGATTGTCTTTATTACGTTTCTAATGTCGCATTATAACATTACAAGAGACTTGCACTACTCAAATCTTAAAATAACCTTTTCCCTTTAATTACAACAATACCACATTGAATCAGTCAACGTCCCGCCCCACAGTCACGCGCAGGATAACCTTTCACACAGTGCCAACTGAAACCACTCGGAGGTGGGGGGGGGGGGGGGGGGGACGTTTCTATGGCAGGGGGGGGGGGTGGCTCTTCCGGCATTGGCTTTTTCCAGAGCATTTTTACATCATCATATACATGAGATGTTATATGCTATTTGAGCTCTCAAATTCATTCACACGATACTTAATCAATACTGCTGAGGCACTGACTTTGATCTCATGCAATACACTAAACCTCAATGCCTTATGTCCCTTTATGGCTTCCGGAAACATGCATTCTAGGTGCATTGGTGAATCTGAATTGCCCATAGGTGTGTGAAATGTTTGTCTTCTACCTACCTCCAGTCCAGGGGCAGCTGATTAAAAGCTCCATAGTTGACCAAACTACATTAAATTAACACAGAGGGACAATAAAAAGCAGCAGTGAAAAGCTGTCTAAGAGGTTTTACTCCTGATGCTATGTGTCAGAATATAAAGTGCACTTAATATAGTAATGTTAAATAACATCACATGCTCTGTCACATGAAAAGCTCAGCTGCGTTGTATAACTCAAGGACAACCTCTGCCTTGTGATCATGACTTTGCACTTCAGAGGGGGATTGCCTGCCTTGCGTCAGGTCGATGACATCACTGACACGCAACTCCAGCATGACCACCCGCGTGTGCGTGGAGCAGGAAAAGGAAAGGAGCGGGGCAGAGAGGAGGGACTTATTCGGAACAGCTTGCGTAACAGATTGCATTGCCTTTACAAAATCAGTTCCAGTCATGTGAGCAACAAGTCCGGTGACATAAATTGTAATGTAACGGGATGAGTAGCAGGCACTGTGCGTGCACAGCCCCCTCCAACTGTGCAACATGTGCAGCTGTAACGTGATCTAGGCCGTCACACGACTCTAGGAAGTCACCTGGTGAAAAGGCAGCTACATAATGTCCGACAAATCCCTGAGAATTGGTGAAAAGAGAGCCCGTTTGGATGAATGGCCGCGGTACCGCTGACTGAGGCAGAAGCCCGTGCAGAGAGAGCCCTGAGGATTATTGTTCTCTTCAGCTCAGAGATGGATCCGAGGTCACAGAGGCCAGCATGACCCCCCGTGATCCACACGTGACTCCCCTCAACAACTGCAACCGCCGACGGTCTGAATTCAGCTCGGCTTTGGCTAAACTTTCCAGAAATGACAGAAAACAACAGACAATTCTGGCTCTGAAAAATACATTTTTATTCATAACAATACATATGAATTCAGATTTTTGTAAATAGTTGTAAAAAAACAACAACATAAATACACTTAAATATCATTTGAAATAACTTAAATTGTAACAAATGAATTAATTGTTCAAAACATACCCAGCTGGCATTTTGGAACATGAAATGTACAGAATGTCTTCAACTGGATGTGTAGCCCTTCCCTTTTAAAAATTTTTTTTATAACAGTAATGCCAACACTAACAATTTAAAACATAAGTGAAATTGCATAAAAGGTCCAGTGTTTCAACAAGTGCTTCGCTCCTGCAGAGCGAGGCCGAGGCCTTGGTCCACTCAATGGCTCCATTTTCTGGGTTCTCCACATTTCTCTGACTCGTCACAGAAGGTTTTACCACACACAAACGATAGAATCCTTCTGTACTGTGTCCTGCTAAAACACACACACACACACACACGCTCTTAATATGAATCTCCAACTCACGACAATATAAGTGTCGCGTCATCCAATCTTTGTTGCGATGACAGACGCAGGTCCAAACGGTGGAAATCAATCCCTCTGCGCTTTTCTCTTCCCGTTTTGAACACACGGACAGCTGAGTGGGTTTTTTTTTCTTTTTTTAGCCTCACAATTTTTCCTTTCTCATCAGCAGTGCTTTGGAATTTGATCTCTGGGTGGTAATGCGTCAATCAGGGTTCACACCACTCTTCCTGTGCAGAATAAAGGTCCTTTCACAGGTCTCTGCAATGGAGAGTTCATCGCTCAGGCAAGTTGATGATGGGCACCCACTGGTCCAAACAGCGGCTTTCCCTGCAGAATCGGTTCACTTTGCTCAAAGCAGGATCCTTCCACGATGTCGAATGTGGGTTCTGAGAATGTGAACAAAATTGAGAAAACGAGATATAGTCATCCACTGCTGCGAATGTCCATTCACGTAGTTTCGACAAGCTGCTTTCGTGTCCGCGTGTAGAAATACAAGATATTTTTCCTCCGCTAAGATTCCAGAGGAGTCACATGCAAGTTTACCAAATACACAAGTGCTGAGCAAGTTCTTCCTTGAAGCTCATTTCGGATTAAACACGCAGAAAGATGACTTTGACTCACTGTGACTAGCACGCAGTGCAGGTCCATGGGTTCGCCGCCACTCTGTTGTTTTCCTCCTCCCAATATATCAGCCAGGCGTCGGGTGTTGTTAACTTTCAGAATGTTGATGTCATTCTCACAGCAAAAAGCCTGAATGAGGGTGAAGTGGATCTGCAGCGCCACGTCTTCCACGTCCCCGTCATCAGTGGCCAGTATGCACAAAACCACATTATCAGGGTCCCTGGGGAGATAAATGTTCATGCATATGTGTGAGTCAGAGGAGTTCTGCTAGCTCTTAATGCTAGCCGGTAGAACCCGGCTCGGTTACTTACACATTGAGCGACTTGGCAGCCTCGTAGACCCCGACAGTGATGCAGCCCTGCGGCAACGCGGAGGTGAGGACTTCCTCCAAAGCTTTCGCTATTGAATCCATTCTGCAAAAAAAAAAAAAAAAAACGTTTAGCACCTTCACAACTATCAGGAATAATAATTATAAAGAAAAAATAAGTTTATGGTATTTTTCTAAGCTAACGTTAGCATGACCGCTGCTCGTGGCATGAAGGCTCGACGGACAAGACGTGCAGAAGTTTAGTTTCACCTGGTGAAAAAAAAAAAAAAAACTCGCGTGGATTTAGAAAATTATTTCACGACTAATATGTCAACCTTTCTTGTGTGTTTTATTCATTTATTTTGCTCACCTTTAAGCAGAGAGCAGCGCCGCGTTAGCTAACAGCTAGTCAGCTAAAACAAAAAAAAGTGTCACGCGACACAACAATGGTTGTTATTGTTATAGTTCGGATTCTGGTTCGTTATTAACGTGTTAGGACGGAAAGCCCGGTGACGTCACCGGCTATCGGTCGCACGTAAAAGCTTAACGCCGGTGCACGAAACTGCAGCTCGATGCCCGGTGCGAAGAATAAATAAATCACTATCCATTTAATTTACCTTTCTTGAGAATAATCCCCAGTCGGCTCCTCAAATGTCATGTTGTACATAAATCCCAAAATCCGCTTCAGAACAACGAATATGTTCGTCTGGAGGAGTTTAGTCCTGCTCGCTTCTCTATCTGCGGTCCAGCGTTCTGCAACTGAGAGATAAATCTGGCAACTTCACGGTAAAACTACCGGAGACAAAAGCGTGTCAGGCGAACATTTGCATATCCGAAGCTCATTGGCTGTATGCTAATTTATCGGGCGTGTTTTCACGCCGGTGCTACGAGCGGAACCGTGGCCGCCTGCCGGTCTCCGACATTTACTGTAAATTGAAAGTCTGTTTAATGAGTGTTTTAGAATAACCTTTGCACATCTGTGACGTCAATTCTATTTCTGTGAACTTTGCACACGTGCATAACTTCTGTGGTTAAGCAACACTTATTAAAACAAAAACAAAAATAACATCTTGACCATTAATAAGAATATGCATGTGAGATATGACGCCGAAAGGTATTTAATCTGCGTGAAAGAAGAGCGTTAAATAAAGAGGTGAATGGTGTACCTGTTTGCAGGACGCACCCTCTGCCAGGCGGATCGGATTTCTTCCCGACTGCATGGCAACGGAACGCTTTCGAGGGGGCACTGCGCTCTGATTGGTTGATCGTGGCGCGTGTCGAAGCTGGTTTCTACCTGAGACGGCGCGCGAGATCCAAAGGACTGGCGCGAGAAAAAGAGAAGGTGCCAATTAAAAGTAAACACGCCTGAATGTTTTGCTGCATTTCATTGTGTTTATCAAGGGAAGAATTCAAGTCCCCGTCTCTTTATTTATTTATTCTAAAATAATTTTGTGATTCAAATTTGCAGTAAAAAACTGAGACAAAATTAATATTATGCTCATAAAACTCACAGGATGCCAAAAGTCACCCAAATCGGATTTTTATTTCACTTACATTTTTATCCACGTTTCTGACTTATTTCCCCAAGTCTAAAAAGTCACCACCTTACTAAATCAATGCTAGCTAGAACCCTGGTTTGTGCCAGTGTAATAACCCAAGATGGGGATCAATATGAGTTATGGTATGTGTGTAATTCTTAAGAAGCCCAGCGCCTTACAGGCAGAACCGATGTGAGATTTGTGGAAAAAACCTGATTGTATCAAGGATATTATGATATTCTGACTGACATTTATGACTAAAATTGGAAAGTTTTCTGAATGATTAGGACTGCATTGTTTTCCTAATTTATTATTAATCATTTGGTTTGTATTATGTAGTATAAATGCTCGCCATTTTTCCTTGAAATATTCCAGATAGTCAATCACTAGATATATTACAGAGCAAAAAGCTGATTAATTTTTTTTACTATTCATTCATTCATTCGTTTATGCACGCTGTTGAATATGATGCTGCCTCCTGGTGGCTGAACCCGAAACTCACATATAAAATGCATTTTCTTATGTTTACGACATAACATGAAGCTTTTTTTAAATTTCCTGCCTGGGTGCTTTGACTGTGATACAAGCTACCTATAATTTTCTAGTTGACTCGTTGTAATGATGATCGGATATCAAACACAATAACTGGATTAATATTGTAAACATGTGGTTGTGGTTTTAATTCCATTTAATGCGCATATTCCGGTTACTTCAAAGTTTATTTATTGATTTAATTTAAATTTTATCTAAATAGGGAGAGTTCATATTAATGATCATATAAAAATATATAAATATGACAGCGTCGCAGTCAATGTTCCCTCTAGTTTTTCATGTGTCTGCGCAAACACACAAACTCTCTGAGCAGTCCCTTGGACAACTTTGAGCAACATCATAATAATGCATTTTATGTTAAATGCACTTTACATTTAAAAGCAAATTTCAAAGTGCACAATAGTATAAATAGTATAAAATAAATGTTTATCTCGGCTGTCCCAGAACTGTCCAGTAGGGAGCAGCACGAGCACATCTCACAGACAATGAACCACATGACCTACTTCTTGTGCTGCTTTATCACACGCAGTTCTCTGGTTCGTCCAGCAGCGGGCGCTAGATGTTAGCGCTCAGAGACCGTGTGTCCTGTTCAGATGTGAGGAAGCACAAATTATGATGAGTTAACTGTTCAAAAAAAATAAAATAATCTGCGACATCAACAGATATTTAAAATTCTAAAGCTGCTAACAAGGGAAAAGACGACAATTTAACCGAGTACTGGTAGAATCCACCAAAATAACAGACACACACTAACACACGGATAATCACACACGCCTTTTCTAGAGCCGCTGACGTTTGGCACAGATTTGCAAAAGAAGCAGCAATTCAAGAAATAAAAATAAATACTTCCAAATACAGCATCACAGTATTCCATGATACGGTACTGATGCTGTCAAAGCATCATTAAGAGGAGATTCAGCAGGTGTTGCCACAACAGGCATTGATCAATATACGATACCACAATTCTATTTGAAGTTTATAACCAATTATTATTTGCCCGCACAGTAAATGTTATTTCTTTTCAGTTTTGTACCCCTGTTTGTCATATTTCAAATAACATCGAGGCCTCGCAGCACGAACAGCAACTTAAAATGTTGCAGCAACTTCCAGGAAACGTCATCTTTTCTCCTGATCCACCTGCTAAAACAGCAAGAATCTTAACAGAAGGAGAATGCAAACGCATGCCTATGTGTTCGAAAGGCCTTACAATTGACCTGTGTACATCTTCAAAATAATATACTCTTCTTGGTAAATTTAACATGGACCCACGACTGGGAGAATAATGGGACAAGCTGTGGAAGCTGAACGCGGTGACAACCGTGATAAATGTAGCAGGCGCTGACACAGCGACATAAAAAAACAAAAGATACCTTTGTCTTGTCACAATAATCCTAATCTTCTTGAAGACGGGGCCACATTAGCAAGAAGAAGGAAGATGGGAATAAGAAAAACAAACGGAGCAGAATGAATCTCTGGTCGGCAGTGATAAATGTTGCTACATCAGAAACAGGGCTCAGCGTGACGTTTCTCTCTAATGGCCTGATTGCTCAATTAATTCTGCGCCCCGTTCTTTGCCACCCCCCTTTAATGTGGAAACAGCTATATTTCCCCCCCAGATTAGTATAGATGCAGGCTGACAGTCTGCACTGCTCAAGGTATTTGTGGGGTATAATTCATTCATAATGCCACAATGCGCCCCATCTATCATCTCAGCTTTTTCATCTGATAACTTGCCGCTTGCTCCCACCTCTCATTCCAAGCTCGTGGCTCTTCTGGGGCGGCCGGGCGGACAAGGCTAAACTCCAACCTGAAAGGTGTGTGTGTGTGTGTGTGTGTGATTTAGCAAAGTGAAAAGTGTTCAATTGTGAATTGTGTGTGCATTTGGGGCGGTGGGGCGGCGAGGTCGGCAGCCTCTCCTCTTCTGATGAATTAGCTGGCATATGCAAGAGATGAATTACCAGGCAATGAGAGTCAATTATCCAAAGGAGTGAGAAAAAAAAAAACATGGACCCTGCGCCTTGTGGCCCCAGGGCCCCTTTTCCAATTCAGGAATGATTTTCCAAAAATGTAGCGGGGAAGAGAAGTAGCCTTGGCGGAGTGTGGGTGGGATGATGAGGCGTAGAGGGGGGGGGGAGAATGAATGAAAGCAGACTCCTCACACCCTCCCGGACTAAATCCAGAAAGGCAAAGTACAGTGTGAAAATGCAAAAAGGCTATTATCAGGCCTTCAGAGCTCCCAAATGCCACTTATGATGGATGAGTGTGGGATTTAGAAAGGCCCCCCGTCAAACAGCCAACATTTCCCTTCCTCTACCAGCCCTCTCTTTTGCCCTCACCCGTCTCCCACATGAAAACCACATCAGGCCCCCTAGTTGAAAAAGGCCTAGGTGGAAGACGTTTGTAATATAGTGAAGCAGGTGCACGCCTACACTCAGCGACCCCCCCCCCCTGCTGGTTCCCCACTTAATTTCTAACCTCTCAGTAGAGAGGGAATTGGTTCAGGGCAACACAAGGGAAATGATATTATTAGCAGGAATCGAAGTGTTTTTTTTTTATTGATGGAATTTTACTTTCAGCAGCTCTGAGGAAAGATGTTACCGTTATGTGTCAGGGACGAAGCGAGGAAGACGCGGACGTCCTATTTTATATAAGCAAAGGAAATCTCCGTTTCACAGAATTGCTTTGTTTTCCAAAAGAGAAGCAACACTTACAATCTACGATATTACATCTGCTGACGCCGATCCAAATCACTGGATGAACCTGGCCACGAACGATGCTTCTGATAGGCCAATTTAATCCCAACGATTGGACTCGCAGTTTAACGAAACCGCTTTAACACCCGGCGAGAAAAGAGGATAATAAAAGCATAAAAGTGGGGGGGGGGGGGGGGGGGAAGCACAGCCAAATGTCATTAACGGTTTCAAAAGCCCAACTTTGTGACTGCCAAGACCAAACACGATATCATTAACAAAAGATCCTTAAGTTTTAAGAACGAATGCAGATGCTCAGACTTAAGGAATACAAAAGTTCCATATGAGATGTAAAAGAGGATTATAAGAATAAAACAAAAGACAATTATATTCTAAGGTTTTCGCTGGCAGGAAAAAAAAAATTCCCTCTGCAGTATTATGTAAGTAAAACTTTAAAATGAACCCTTGATTCAAAGTAAGGCAGCGCTGCAACTAAACATCCAGCAATAAGAAAATGCAATACCTGTTAATATTTAGTGACATAATCCGGTCATTCCCAACCAGGATTAGATTTAGTAACTTTTTTTTACCAAGTATTCTGATATTAACGTTCTGCATCCACACATTTCACCGACGACTTCCAGAATTCATTTCTACTACTTCAACGTGGCGGTTTTCCTCTGAAACTATCAGCCCCTTCTCTTCCTCTGTTACCCCCTCACACACACACACACACACACACACACACACACACACACACATCACCTCCACCCACCCTGCAGCGACATGCGCTCCACAATGGTGAAGAGAGCGGTTTGGGAAATGATGGCCATTTATAACTGCCTGATGCCGAATCCGACCGCCTCACTCTATCACGTACTCATGCATACACACACACATGCATACACACACACAGGCACCCACACACACACACACACACACACGCTGAGAGTTTAGCAGTGTCGGGATGAGGGAAAGGTGGGAGACAAAGGGAGAAATAATGTCACAAACACATTAGCTGCACAGATGAGCACCGTACAAGTGTCGCATCCCATACAAACAGTGTGTTTGGGTGTGTGTGTGTGTGTGCGTGTGTGTGTGTGTGTGTGAGAGAGAGAGAGAGCATGGGGAAGTGCGTTTGCGAATATGCAAAAGTCCTGTTTGGCTCAACTTGACGTGATTCTGTTCACCTTCCTTTGGTTTTGCATTGTGCAAAATCTTTTAGTATCACCTGAGCAGGTAAGGTGATTGGAACAGGTGATGACAGGACGGTCGATGCTAGAGGAGAGAAGAGTGGATCAATTTTCTTCATATCTTCTTTAACATTACAAAACCGTTTGATGGCAACTATTTTTGGTTTAAAAACAATTCCAGAGATGATTCTGATCTTCCAGACCTTCCAGATTCACATGTGGTGAAAACTTTCCACGCCCCAAGTTAACTAATCAGTAATCAATACTGAGCTTCTAAGACAGTCACGGACGACAGACATCCGGTGCTTTTGTGTTAATTCGTCCACTCAGGGATGACTTTCAGAATCTGGCTGTAACAAAGACGTCGGGTCGGTTTGCGTTTCTGTGAAAGGGTGTTGGGGGGGCGTGAGGCCTCAGTTTGACAGCGAGCTGGACGGGCTGTCACTTTCTTAATTGCTTGAGCATGACCTCGCCCTGCTCCGCTCACCTGGTTAATTACTGCGTCCTTTCAGCAAAAAAAAAAAAAAAAGATTGAAACGAATCTCGACTCGATTCAAGCTTCACTGGCATGAAAAGTGAGGTTAGTGACATTATCATAAAACAGTACGGAGGATTTGTCCTTGTGCTGATGTGGTTGTTAGATGCTGATGACAAAAGTCACACTAAACGTCTCTGGTGTCCTAATTGCAGCGTGAAAGTACTTTATAAAAGTCAATGTGGAAAGATGAGAAACTCACTGCAGATGAAAAGGTGCAAATCCCTCTAAATGTATCAGATATTTCCAAATTAGAACTCACAGAACCACAAGAATGACACAAACCTCTAGTGATGAAAAATAAATCCAAAGGATGTGAGAAACAGCAGGTTGTACTTTCATGTAAATGAGCAGCTAATGTGATGCTAATGAGCAGAGGGGGGGGGGGGGGTGTCAGGTAGGAGGTAAAGTTTGTTTAGAGAGCGAGACAGCAGGAAAATGGGCAACGCTTGGGTGAGCAGTGAACGGGCTGCCCGTGATGCCACGGTGAGAGAGGGAACATTAAGCGATAGAGAGACGGAGAGAGGAAGGGAACCGGAGGAGAGGCCCCGTGGGCTGATGAATGCTGATTCATTTCTAGTTTACTTTAGCGTCTCTGCTTCCTGTCGTTCGTATCCTCCATCAAAACGGCCACTCCGGCTGGTAGATTAGGTGCATTCTCCGCTCATTAATTTGCACTTTCTTTTAAAGCTCCATTAAATTCAAGCTTAATTCTGAAGCCCCCCCCCCCCCCCCCCCATCAAACCGCTGCTTCTGCTGCTCAGCGAAGTCAGTAAGCCTTTCTGCTTGCTGTATTTGGGAAGATTGTGCTGCTTTGTTGATAGTTAGATGGTAGTTGGCTACATATGGAGCTGTCCAGTGCTGATCCTGAAAGTGCCGTCTTTTCCGTGGCATTGACTCGGGGAATGTTCTTTATCTTGCCCACTTCGGGTTGGTCTTTTTGGTTTGCGCATGTCCAGGACAAGACAAGGTGGTGGCTTCTTGGTTTTGCATTGATTTTGTATCGATTATCTTTGTTCCTGCATGATGATTGCATTTGAATGGAACTTTTCCACATTGTTAGATGTCTGTGAGTTAAAAACCTTCTGGACAGACAAAGAACAAATATCTTTCTGCTTTCATCTGCTTTTATAGACCAACACATGTATGCAGAGCTGTGGGGGGGGGGGCATGCAGTAACAGAAAAACATGTGATCATCTGCCTCCAGTCCAAGTGATGGAGGTGAGAAAGAGCATCTCAACGGCAGACGAGCACCAGGAGAGGAAAATGACAATATTTAACTCCATTTCTGTTGGAACAAAATATTAACGATATTTCATTTGGATCTCATCACCGGTGCGGCCGGGAGAAAATTACATTCTGTGCTGCAGAAGTCTGGGGAAGACATGAGACAGGATAATAGCCAATAGGTGTTTGGAGAGAGGGAGCCGGAAAGAACGAGAGGGAAAGACAGAGAGAGATGGAATTGACAAATTCCCATGATGGGTATAGCATGAGAGAAGGAGGAGGAGGAGGAGGAGGAGGGGGGGGGGGGGGGGGGGAGATTGGAAATTGAAATTTATGACATTGAAAATGACTATGACGGAGACAGAGCCGGGTCCTACTTTGCGCTCCCCTCTTTGGTAGCAGTCAACCTTGCAATGAGGGCAGATCAAACAAAAATAGGCTGTTAGCTGGGCATGGAGGGGGAGAGGGGGGTGAGGCGGGGTGTGGCGAGGGCTGTGGATGGGATGAGAGGGGGGGGGGAGGGAGGGAGGTGTGGACAGAAGTGAAGGAGGACATTAAACGAGGAAATGATGATGTTGTCAGTGAGCGATGTAAATCGCGGCGGCTACATAGTCAACAGACACAGTCGGCTGGCCGTGCGGGCCGGGCCGGGCCCGTCTCAGCCGCGGTGGCACTGACAAATGGAATATTTTCAGAGGACTTAATCAGAGGAAAATGGGCTTTCATCTGCTTGCCTGCCCGCTCTGCCGCTTGCACACGGAAATGATTGCCTGTCGCTCTTCCCCTCCGTGTCTTTCTCTCCCACAGTCATTGAACGCAGCCTCTGAACCCTGCAGAGGTTAGAGGAAGAGAATTCATCAGATGCGTTTTATAAGAGGATATCAGTCGGAGAATTTGATTTGGGAATGCCGGTTTTTCCGGGTTTCCTGGAGTTAAATTCTTACTTGAACTGAAAAAAATACTTTTTTCTTTTGAAAGGCAGCATAGACAAGTTGAAATACTTTTATACGGTCATGCAAACCTCGTTTTTTTTTTTTCCTTTCTGTATTTAGGCGCCACAGGTCAAACATGAACTATTAAATCTTTGTCATCCATCAAACGTCCAGAGGAAGAAGGGAATCTTTTTTGTGTTACTTTTCGAACACACTCATCATCCACTCAATAAAGCCCATTGCTTGTCACGAAGGCCTCGTTTCCTACAGTTGTGTTTGATGCGGTGCCTCGGCCGCCCCGTCGGTAGCCCCACCGCGGCGGAGATAGACCCTCCACAGGTTAGACGGCGGTGACGTGATCTATTTCTCCCATGATGAATGTACCAATCTGCTGCCCTTGTTGCCCTGTACGCCTAATTTGTTATGATGTGACACCGTCCAGACTCTGTTCTATGATGATGAACTCATGCTCGTCTGCACCGGCAGGTAAGTGGGATGAAAACGTCAGGATGCTCTACGATGCACTTGATACCAAAATGATGCCGTAAACAATTCCTCGGGTGCATTTTGGAGGAACCCCCCCCCCCCGATCCCCCCAACGGAGCTCTTTCTCTGCTCTTCCCCTCAGATATCGAGTTTCTGGAGCATAGTTAACATGCTTCCACCACCTATTTGTGACGGACTGCATAGATTGTGAGGATGAAAGCACTCAGAAGGTTGACGAATACAGCATTTTAAGATTTTATCCAAACCCCCAGGAGAGTCATTCATTGTTTTCTTCTCGAATCAATCTCTAGCGAGGCATAAATCTGAACCCATCTTTTGGTTCTGAATAATGGTGGTTACGGTTTAAGGATCATTCCATCCCACTTGCATGAAAGCTCTGCTCAACAAGTGTCCATCAGCACTCCGGTGGAATTTCTGGGCCTTGACCGATCAACAGATTAGCTGCTGGAGTAACGGTGGTATTTGTCACCTTGTGCAGCAGCAGATCAATGATAATTACCTGACTGACACGAGTACAGTTATAACTTTACAGGATCAAGAAAAGAGGAGAGGGAGATGAAGGAGGAGGGGATGAAGGCTTGTAGGCCGTACTTAGCTGTGAGCTGATCAATAGAGTGTGAGATATGGATGTGACCAGCCCCGAGGCCGGCCTTATAGCAGCTCAACAAGCCATTACTTCCTTCACCGGGCAGCATAGCCCAGTCTCTGTGTGTGTGTGTGTGTGTGTCTGTGGCATTGCAACCAATCATAGCCCAAGGAGGAGGGTAGAATCTGTGACCACAAGGTGTGTAAGGCAGGAGTTTTATTTAAAATGTGGGGATGCAGAAATGTCTCCAAGTTGAATAAAGCCAACAGAAGTCCTCCACGTCAGTTGTTTTGTGCTTTTGTGTCACACAAGGGTTAAATTATTTAACACAATTGTCATTATGCAACTTCACAGATTGAGGAATCTCTCATCGTCCGATTAACTCGTCCATCTTTGTTCCACGCAATCGTTGCAGAACAATCGGAAAAAGCAGTTCTTCCCGTCTGCATGTTGTCTCAGGAAGTTCTTTGTTTCCATTCAGGCACACATTAGCTGTTGGAGATTTAAGACACAAAGACGGGCGGGAGAAGAGGAATAAATGTATACGGAACAGTTGAGTGCGTGGTCAGTTTCAGCCCGGGGCGAGTAATCTTCATCTCCGAGTGCATCCCCTGAGATCTTCCTCTCTCCCTTCCTCTGCCTTCACGCTCTCGCTCTCCTGGTTCAAAGGTCGGCAGATGATGGAGTCTCTCTTCCAGTGACTCCTGGCAAGGATTTGTATTGTTCAGCCTGAATATCAATCCGTGGCTTTTGGAATCATTTCATATGGTGCTGCTGCTGGAAGCCTTTGCTGGTGATGATGACATAGTTAGGCTTCCATTAAAAGTCCAGAAAACTGTCTGTATAAAACCGATTAGCATGCAGGATTGTTCCATATTCTGAGAACATCCATACAAATACATACATGTGTAATTTATTTACTTTGACTTTTACTGAAGTTATATTGTGAGCGCAATAGCTTAACTTCTATGTAAGTGTGAATTTGGGGAACCGTTTGTATTTTATGTTAATAATATTTTTAATTAAACGCTTCCAGGACTTATTGTTGACCTAATTTGCATTTTATTTAAAGCAAAGAATTTGTTTTTTTCTTCTTCACTTTTTGTAATTGTTCTTAGTTAAATGTATGACATTAAAAAAGTAGTAGTTATGTTTTAACTGCAGAGTTTGTGTGTAATGTCAACAGAGTTTTGGATGGACTGAGCAGATCTCTAAAAAAGACAAAACCTTTAATCATTGATGACTCTGAATTGGAAACCCTGCTGATGGCTTTCAATAGCCTGATTCAACCCAGCCTCACACAAACACAATCACCAGCCCTTCCAGCCACTAATCTATAGCAGATAAATGAGGCTGGGCTAACAGAGTGGGGCAGAAAAAAAAAAGATTGACTCCGAGACAGAGGCCTAATTAGCAAAGACTCATTAGGAGTCTTTAAGAGGCTGTGATTAGGGATGTTTGTTCACACAGCGAGCTGCTGGGCTTAATGACTGGGACTGATCACTGGCTAGTTTAGCCTACAGCGTGATGGAGGGGGGGGGAGGGGTTGGATTGTGTTCCTGAAAGTCGTTTGTCTGCAGTTAAGTAATATTAAACACGGGGAAACGTCAGCATGGGACGTGCTGGCTCCGCTGCTTCACCCCCCCACAGCCCGCCTTTGCTCTACTTTTTGAGGAACGTACTCTACACAGTATATGGTGATAGTTCTTCGGGTTGTGAGTTTGGAGGGACTTCATCACCTCAGCATCCTGCTGTGTTGTTTCTGTGCAGATTTCATGCAGCGGAGCTCATTCATGCATTGTTCCAGAATTATCCAGGAGCTAATCAGAACGCTGCGATGATGACACATGATGTGTTCCAAGGTTTTTCATCCCATTGGGCTCTAGAGGCTTCAAGGACTCTCGCTTCCTTAAGGCTCAAACCCATTTCAATGATCAGGGCCATCCCTCCGCCAATCTAAAAGTTTACCACTGAGCCAGAGCTCTTGGCTTTATAAAGCCCAAACCCCTTCACTTAAATCTGATAAAAGTCCCAGCACTATTGTGATACGATCCCCCACCCCCCCTCGGAAGTCCGGCCATGATCCCGCTTTTCCCTGAGTACCTCTCGTTCCACTTCCTGAACTGGGATGGATTGTCTGGAATAAACTCCAATCCTCCTTTAAAAAAAAAAGAGAGCAGGGAAGGGGGAGGGCTGAGGGAGGGGAGTAAAATCTGAGAGGATCAAGGATGTGAGGGCCAAAGCAGAGGATCCAACAGACCAGGAAGTCGAGTCTCCGACTCCTGTGTCCTGTCCCTGAATTCCTCAAACTGCTGTCCATCCATCCCTCCATCCATCGTGTGGCCTCAGGGCAGCGCTTTGTGACGCTGCGGTGTTTGCAGCAGCACATTCGGTCGCGGCTGCGGCGCTGATCCATTTGTTTGTTTCCTCAATCTAGGATTTGCAGCGATAGATTAGACAACAAAAGCATATGGAAAAGATAAAGAACACTTAGGTAATGGATTTTGCCGGCCTCTGCAACACACCAGGAACTCATCCTCTTTCCATCTCACATATCTCCTCCTTTCTCTCTGCTCTAAGTATATTTGTTGTTCTTTTCCGGCAGACGTTTTCTGAGACAGTAAGAGGCTCTGGCTGTTTGTGAGGATGTTAGCGTGAAGAAGAGCAGATAAAAAAGTCTCAAAGGACTCGTGCACCAAGCAAACTGGCCCCCGGTTCATGTGTACAGTCTGGTGGCGTCTGAGGCCGGGAGGTGAGTACCGATCGGAGGTTTACTCACGTGCTCTGATGTAAATAACGACACGTCCAACGATAAATTCACTTTTTAAAGGATCGAGCAAAGCACAGTTTACTGGTTTCATTCCAGCGTTTACTGGCATGAATGTTTTTAACATTTTAAAAATATAAAAAAACGACTTAATGTATGCATAAAACAGTTTTATTTAAATCAGTGTTACAGTAGATTTGATAATAAATAGATATAAAGTCTCCACCATTGTGCAGTTTATATCATTAATGGAGAATCGCTTCAACCCGTCGTGTTTCATTACGTTAATGAAAGAATATTAGCGCTGGTGCTTGTTTACATTTGAGACAGAAGTCTGACAATGATCATCACACACACACACACACACACACAGAGAGAGAGAGGTCTTTTAAATAACACGAAGCAAACAGCTTCAGTAACCCAACTCCTCTAAATGATCACCTTCTTGCTCGTGGCTGTTTGTGGATACAAATTGAATTTCCGCTGCTACCTTGTCGCAGTCACGGCTCATTTGATTTATTCCTTAATGAATATTTCCCTTTTCAACTCAGGCGATGGGGAAACATTTCCGCACTAAATGAGTGCCGGCTTTTATCGAGGGCCCATTCTTCCCCACATCCAGGAGTACATTACGCTATTATGGTTGCGTCGCTGCTTTAGATTGAATGCGGTTGTACCATTTTGTAGGAGGCAGCAAAGGAAACTGGGACCATCAAGACGCAGTGTGTTGCACCGGCAGGTTGTAATGGCATGTTGTGGATATTTTTCTCTCTTAATTGCTTCGCACTGAGGTCTTCTTCTTTTCTGCATTCACACCGAATGTAGAAAATGTCATCTAAGTTAGAGACAGATAAGAAGATCTATACTTGGATTGAGAGACTAAACCCACCGTTATTGACCACTGTGACAAAGACGCAAGCAGCTGTCTCGCTCGATGACAACCGTCCGACGGATTCCACACCAATGCCATTTACCTGTTAATGTTGTGTAGATAATGTGCAATTGACCATATGCCTGCTAAATAATGCAGCAGCTTGTTTGGAGCCATAAGGAGAATTTAAATAGTATTGATAGGCTAAGCTGCCATGGTGTAGGACGTATGCAGTGGAAAAGCCCCACTACGTATTGATCAGAAAACAGACTTAAAGCAGAAAAGCTGCAAGTTCTCGAATGAAAGAGAAAAAAAATAAAATAGCATCAGACGATCGGTCAGAGCTGAGATGCAGGAGATGGAAGGAGAAGCTGGGGGGGAGAGAGAGGAGAGATGAAGTGAGAATAGGAGCGGGAGTTAGACAAGGAGATGTCGGGGCCGTCCATCCATCCGCCGCATCGCTCGGGGCAGAAGGAGGAGTAAAGTTGTTAACGAGTGAGTGGACGGTTGTGTCAGGCAGCGCGGAGGTCCATCAGGGAAATGAGACGCCCCAGCTCCTATTATGGCCCCAGGTGCATTGTGGGAGGACAAAAGGAAACTTTGGGCAGAAATAGATTACAGACAATGAATAGAACTGAAGATAAATTACAAATTGTTTATTGTATTTGGAGATTTTTCATTTTGTGAAAAATAATTCTCTAATTGGCTTCTTTCTTTAATAATAATAAAAAAACCCTCTTCGGTTGCTCATTGGTTTCCAGATCTGATGAGCTGGAGAGAACCAGGATTTTATTTAAAACAGGCTTTTATTTCTAATTTCTATCGTGAGCACGTCTCACTATAGACATTTGTTAAAACAACGCAATGATCAGGCAGTTATTCTCAATCCTCAAACAAACAGTTCCATTTTAGCATATAATAAAAGATCTGACTTCATATACTTTATTCTAAAATGGTCAGGCCATTGAATTTGGGTAAATATTACAGTTTTTGTGGCTTCACTATCAGATGCTTATTCCACTTTAACCTTATCATGTTGTCCAGGTCCCTCACGTTGTGCTTTATCTGATCTATTTTTTTGGATTACAAGAACAACAAAGTATCATGTCATGTCAAAGGCCAATATTTTTCTTATCCAACAAACGTCTCATTTTTTGTGTTGTTCTGGATGCTATTGGGAATTAGCAGCGCTTAAAGCTGGATCTATGACAAGTCTGCAAAAAAACAAACCAACCTATCAAAGATTCATGTCATGCATCCTTGAATTATTATGAAGAAACCTCGTCTTTAATCTGTTGTGGTCGATATCGATGAAAAAGAAAAACATGTTTCTGCGGGAGCTCGCAGCGTTGTATGTGTAAAGTGCAGCTTTGCAGGATTGAAGCGGCGCAGCTTTAAAGGGGGATTAATGCAGGACGGCCAAATGAGAAAAACACTCCTGTAGCAGCCAACATACGTAGTAATTAATAAAAACAGAAACAGTGCAAGAGAGGAACAGCTGAAAAATACTCCAGGTGAAAGATTCAATATATTCATGTCATTTTAATAATAATCATGACTTTCACCTGGAAAAAAAACTATTCTCTACATTTCACCTAACTGAAGAAGAGTCAGTTTCGCTCTCCTTTCATCTTCAAGTATGTCAAGTTCAAATTCAATTTCCAGCATGCTAATATTTATTCTAATAGCTCAGCCTGTTTTAGCCACCTCCCCTCTTAGCCTGTATGTTCCCTCTACGCATGATAAACAGCTTTTCAGCCCTCAGAGTATGCATGTGGCCCATATTTATTCATATGCTCAGAATATGAGGGCTTTTTCAGTGTGCATAAGGAAATAGACAAATAAGAAAGTAAACAGTCAAAAAGAAACAGCCAGAGCAATCAGGTTAACTATTTAATTTGTTGATATTGATATTTGGAGCTACAGGAGAAGGCAAAATGAATGGCAGCAGACATAAAACCATCGGGATACTTTGGAGCGTGTCCAATACTTTAAGTAATAGCGTTAATGGCGTATTTGAAGGAATATAATTTTCGACATCAAACGGCAGCGCTTTCAGAAAGCCTCCACCCTTCTCGCCTCCACATGTTTGGGGCTCCGAGAGCTTCTGAACTCGCCTCATCTCAGAGGGTGAAAGAGGCGGAAATCATCTCCGGGGGTGGCAGGCATGCAAGGAGGCAGGTGGCTAAAAAACTTCAGAGCAGAACAGCCTATCGACTCGGAGGGTGATGCTTGTTAGGCTCAGGCCCAGAGGAGGGAGCGTGGCCAGTAAGTAAGGTTATTGGGAAATAATTAGCCTAGCCCAGGAATCAGCGGGGATAGCAAAGTCCTCTGGGGTTGAAACGCCAGTGCCCCCTGGCCTCGTTTCCACAGCTAATTAACTTTGAAGAGAGCCTATTAATAAGGTTGTCTTCATAGAAAATGCCTGAAATTCTGAAGGAACTTTTCCGCGTGAAGGAGGTTGAAATTCAATTTATAGACACACAAAGAAACACACAAGACCGTGCAAAGTAATTGAAAATGGGCTGGACCTTTTTTGGGGTATTCTGTGCATCATTCCTCATCAAACATCGGTGTCAGATAGCCCCATCAACCCAAACGGAAGAGTCGCCCCAGATCGCGTGGTCCCCATTTCCACCAACTCAGTGGACGTCGTCCCCCAAGTGGTCACATGGCCCCTTACCTGCCATCCCAGAAACAGCTGGTGCTGCCACTGCTGAGGTGCAGGTCTGCTAAAAGAAAAAACAAAATGTAAAAATTCAAGCTTTGCAGCCCCCCCCCCCCAGGGCAGTGGAAAAGCGACACAGGCCTCAGCTCCTAATCACCCCCTCCCACGGCAGCACTCATCAAGACAGCAGCTCCAACAGATCAATCTCCCTTTGACAGTTCATTTAGACTGAATTAATTTGGAATTAGGGGCCATTACTGAAATTGGCAGCCGTGGATATTCCCCTAACGTGGGCTGTTATCCTGCTTTGGGGATAAAGAAAACGAGCCGGCTTTTTCTTTTTTCCTCTTTCTCCGTAGAATCGACTGGATAAGGTGTTTTTCTGCGCTGATCAGGGAGGGAGGTATTGGATTCTCAGTTTAACTAAATCATCATTGTCCTCAATCAACAGTCAGACTCTGCTGATTGTTTTTGATTTGTCCTGGTTTTTTCCTCTTGATACCGAATGGAAGTGAAATAGGTCTTTAATGAGGGTCGTTGCTCTATTGGTTGTCAAATTGTTGCCAGGGGCCAATTAAAAGTCTGGTAGTCCACTGTAATAGAAGAGAGAATGGTGCTTTGGGAGATAAACAAGACAGAACCGATGGACTGGTGACGCACTTTGAAACACTTTCTGTTCACTACATAGAAGAGAAAAAAAAATGCAAAACTAAAATGAGTTTTTATTTTACACGAGAGTCGTAAAAATCTTAGTCCCTTCGGTCTTTTCCTGGATCTTGACGGATGGTTTAATTTCTTGTCTTCTGACGGTCCTGAGTCTTCCCTCCCCGAACGGGCCGACTGTCCTGCTGGGAGGCGGCAGCTTTCAGTTTGCCCAGGGTTCATGACCCTGCGACCTAGAGGTTTGAGGAAGACAACTCATCTCCATGGAGACGCTACTTTTAAAAGGTAAACACTCTAACGTGCTACTGCACACAGAGGCGTTAACATGTACGCTAGCTAGAATAAAGGGAAAACTACCCTTAAGCACAAAGTAGAAGGATTTCCTGCTTTTGCCGTTTACTGTGGTGTCTTCTTACGGTTATATTTACTGACTGCTTTTAGACGCAGCTTCCTCAGGTATTCAGAAGAAAATGCTGATGAACAAAGAAGCTCATATTTTTAAGAGGTACTAAATGTGTGGACTCAATATCTGATGCAAACATATTGCGTTACGTTTCAAGGCAAGTTTTGAAGTATAATAAGAATCTGCAGCAGTTTTATTTTCACACTTCTTGCAAACGTATGGCCAGCGAGCAATGAAAGGTGTGCGCTGGGCGCCAAGGAGGGAGCTCCAGAGTCCAGCCGTGAGGTCAGAGTAAACATTTACATTGACACGCCGCTGTGGAAATACCTCACTGAGCAGGAGGAGGAGTGTGAAGAGGAGAAAGACGAGACAAATTTAGGTGAGCGCACCAATAACCCTGAAAACACACACAGGTCGCAGGCCTAATCTCTTCATGCGTGTCAAAGGAGTGTTTTTACATGTTCCGCGTGTGATTCTATCGTTTCTTCCTTTATAGCCGAGGGAAGGATGTCATGATCAAACCACACAAGGAGTTTACAGGTAGGAGAATTATTACAAATACGTGGTAAAGAGACAAGCCAACGTGTGTGTGTGTGTGTGTGTGTGAGTTGTCTGTATGAAGACAGGGAGGAGGGGAGACGTGGTGAAAGTGAGTTCATGTTACGTATTTGCAGTCGGGGTGTAACATTTCAGCACAGGGCCGATAATAGAGTCAACACACTCGGCACAGGTTTAGAGACAGAAGGATGTATATGAGGAATGTCAGGGAGTCACATCAAAGCTCCAGCTCACCACAAACTCTCACTCCAACATCTCAAGAAACTGGACTGTGCTGGGAGTGCTGGTTTACTTAAAGACAGGCAAAGGTGTGTTTTAAAGTGCCAGCTAATGTCTGGAGTTAAAGAAGATGAATCTATTGTCAGCAGTTTAGCTTAGCACAAGAGGTTGTTCAACATGGCAAATAGATGGAGAACAGTTTGAGCTACTTTTCTTTTCAAAAATGACAGAAATACACTGAGAAAACGTTTAGCGCCTGTTTTTTAAAAGGATTTTCATGGCATCATGTTGCTACTGCACAAACACACGTTTTAAAGATTATCAGCAACACACACAGATTAATCTCTGGATTTGTGGGAAATGCTGGCGTTTCCATTGTGGTTTAGTTTTTAAATCCCCCCCGGAGACACACAGCAGTTTCACTTCATGACTAATCCATCAGATAGCATAGCAATAATATTAATTAACTGTTCAAATATAAATATTGTGTTAAAGAACAATCTCAGGGCTCATGCAATAATAATAAAGATATGGCAAAAGTCATTTTTATTTCTGTATTTTAAATTCTACTTATATTTTTGTTCATAAAACATTGAAGAACTGGAAAGATGAAAACCTTACTAGCACTTTTACACACAACACACATTCCAAGGCATTTAAGGCTCAGCTACTGCTTCACAATAACAACCCTTGGGAGAGGAGTGTTGGAACGAATGGAAGAAGGAACGTGGTGGCGGATGGGGTGGGGGGGGGGAAGGCACAACAAGATGTGAGATGAAAGAGATATGAAGAATAGCAGCAGAGAAAAAGGAGGACTGAAGTGGGGAGGCTAGGGGAGCGCCGGACGGAGGAGCGAGGGAGGGTCCCGGTTCTCAGCGGAGGCTGTGCTCTCTCTGGGGAGGCGGCGTGGAACCACCCAGGGCCTTGTAATAGTTAAATCATATCAATTAACCATGGGACATTAGGGGATTAGGGGTTAATCTCTCCCTTGAGAGAGAGAGAGAGAAACAGTAAATTAGAGAGGAGAGAAAGAGAGGCTGAGTTGAAAGGAATATGGCCGACATGATTAATCACAGAGCATGAAAGCGCATGTTTGAGATTAAATAAATAAATTGCTTTGGGGAGAATTTGTTAATTTATGTTATCAAAAAGTGACTCAGCATCAAATGAGCAGTGTGGCCTTGGGTTTGGACCCCCCCCCCTGATGGGACCAGGAGTGGCATTTAGGGATTAAAAGCAACACAAAACAGGAGATAATCCCACCGCTCGGCCACACCCGCCTGGGAACTGATTTACGCCATTTTCAATTTGGATGAGGGTTTAGAGGAAGAAAAGGGGTACGAATAATTTACCCCCGCCATCCAAAGCCTGATTGCCCCTCCGTACGATTCCCCCCTCAGATTCAGAAACCTCTAGATGTGATTGAAAATGAAATCATATACAATAAGAGATGGTATACGTGTCAGACGTCTGGTAGAGCTTGGGGGGGGGGGGGGGGTTGGAGGATGGAGCTTTGGGGGGTTGGAGGAACTTCTCTTTCTTTGGTGTAGATGGAAAAAATGGCTGAAGTGGGTAATGGAGCCATGAGGTAAGAGGATTTAGATTAGCGATGGGTCAGGGCTGATAGCGTGGAATGGTGTGATGGAGGGACAAAAGGATGAGTGGAAGACAACAGAAAAGGGGAAAAGGAAGCGGGAAAAGGTAGATGTTAAGGAAACAGAAAGAGGTGAAGGTAGATGTTAAGGAAACAGAAACGGAGGCTTCGTGAACTGGACTCTTCTCCTCTTCACTTTAGAGATGACGGTTTGGGATCCTTGCCCGTCTGCTGGCGAGTGATGGGATGATGCTTAAACTCATATAAGGATTGTCTCCACAAACAATGGGGTCGACTGCTTCCCCCGCCGCTGAGCTTAAAGGTCACAGGACGGTGGGGGCCGGGTGGGAGTTCAAACACTCAGAAAGCCTGAATCTGCAGGAAGAGCATGTGAGGGTCCGTAATGTCTGACCCGCAATGTTTGTTAGCTTTGATGTAAAATCTATTATTATTCCGACTATAATATTTAGTAGCATCAGTGCAGCTGTTAAGTAGGGGGCGGCTGGGGCTCACAAAAGGAAGTATGACACAAAGGGAAAAGACAGAGTCATAAACTACATCTTTACACCTCAATTTAAAACAATCGTGTATTTGAGGCGCATTATTTTTCGCCAAAGGCAAATCAGCTCATTTTCCAAAATGTCGCTCTTCCAAACCACAAAATGTTCCTAAAAAAACTCCAAACTTTTCTGGAAAAAGCTAAAGTTGACAAACTTTTCCTTCATAAGTGCCTTAGTCACCAAGTTTAAGGTGGAAAGCAGTCCGTAAGAGCCGAGGAGCCTCATCTAAACGTTCCCCTGACCAATATGTCTTTGCTTTAGCCAATTAGCTCCCATCACAGGATCAGACTCAACTCATATTTGCCAGCCAAAGAGGCTCAGCCGCCCGACCCCGGCAGTAGCCTCACAGAGTCCCGTTGCCCCCTCCCTTCCTCTCCCACCCCCCCAAACCCAAGTCTTAATTCAGACACTTTGAAGTATCTTGGTCTGTGGAGAGGAGCCACTCAATCAATTACGAATGAAATAATCTCCTTATGATATTTCGATGTTTCCTCAAATATGGGGTGGCGTGTGTGTGTGTGTGTGTGGGGGGGGGTCTTGCAAGAAGAGATTATGGAAGGCAAAGCAGTCTCTCAGCTGCGTCTGAAGTGACAGGGGAGAATCAGCTGAGAGGCTGGTGCAAAATTAAATGAGAAAAAAAAAAGAAAAAGATTATGTTTGAGTGTGTCACCTCGGAACACTGCTGTGAAATCTCTAACCTGATCCATGAGGAGGTGGCGGCGGAGCGGGAATGGATTACTGCGAGCCGCGTTAGGGCCCACGGGGTTGCTTAAAGAGCTATTGCTTACCGCTGAGAGAGAACACACGCGTATGAAACGATCATCTGTGCGATAGATCCCTGTGTGATTGGTTAAAAACCAAAGAAGACAGAGACAGCTGAGACATAAAGATGCTAAACATAGAGTCATTAAGGAGGTTGATGGGCACAGACTGGCACCCATCCGGCAGTGAAGTAACAACGTGGGTGCGATTCCACCTGCAGGCATTTACAGGTTGCCTTCCTCCTGGTCTCACTCAACCACATTCCCTCACCTTGTCAGCTGTCTCAATCCAATAAAGAGCATTTTACTGGAGAATGAGTACTATATTTTACATTGTAATTTAATAATTAGGTCAAGTTTTTACCTCTGGGGTACTTTTTTTAAATCAGAATTATAAAAAGGAAAAAGAATCAAACATGAACCTCCCTCTGGCCTCGCCGCACATCGGGGTTGCTCCTCCCATCTCTCCCAGAGCCCTTTTGATTTCCTCTGCGGCCGACCGTTGGTTCTGCTGCTGTAAGCTCAGCCATCAGCTCGCATTGATCGGTTGCACTTCATCCTCAGCATCCCCTCCGTTATACCTGACTATGGCGGCTAATTCTCCCGTTCTCAACCTTCTTCGTCTCAGATTGAGAGGGTCGGAGGAAAAATCAATAACGGTGCCAAGTGGGGCGGGGTCAGGGGTCAACGAGGTTTTTGACAAGTGTGTCAGGCGAAGGAAAAGAGTGAGAGGGGGGGGGGGGATGCTTGTCTGCTTATGTGTATGAGTGTGTGTTGCATAAAGAGTGGTCAAGAGAAACAGAGCGACCCCGAGGCCTCGTGGGTACAAGTGTCAGACTTGTCAGGAATCAAATTTATGACCATTGATCGGAGCTGTGTGTGTGTGTGTGTGTGTGTGTGTGTGTGTGTGTGTCTTAGACGTGATGAATGTCCGTGTTTATTTGGGTCATGGTGGAATCTGACTGGGGTGAGGAGTCATCATATAAAGCCCATTATGGTCAAACAAGCCAATAAAACAAATGAACCCGGCGCAATGACATCACAAAGACCCTCCATTCACGTTTACAGCTGTCCTCCCAGGTTTTCATAATAAGAGCTCATTAAAAAAAACTAGAAAAGCACTCAGAAATTCTGGATCTGATTGGGTGGCCAGATAGAGATCCCCGCCCTACATGACCGTGTCAAATTCCATAAACATCGGTCAATAATTGACCCAGATATTGAGGAACAGATTTTGAAGCTCCATTGACTGCAATGTTAATGAAAATTTCAAAGTGATCCAGAATCCAGGATCTCTTCTCGATTCTCAATCGCCACCAAAATATAATGATCTGTTCCTGGTAACATTCCCAACATTTCCTGAAATTTTCATCCAGATGTGTCCAGAAATGTTTTAGTCATCTTGCTAACAAACAGACAGACAGAGGAATTGAGAAAGTTATATTTTAAAAGACAGAAGCACAATGATGAATAAATCTGTTGATTTAAATGGCAAAAAGAAACAATTCACAAGATAAAACAAATAAAAATATATTTTTATGTGTGTTCAAATGTCCAAAAGTACAGCTTAAATACAAGCAGAATTCAGCCACAGCATGCTAACAGCTTCAGAAGCGATAATGTCAATCTCTTGCTGCTGCTCAATTTGGCTGTTGGTTCCCCACTGTTTAAATTCCACACCAGTAATCGTTCCCTGTAATCTTCCCAGCAACACATAATCACAGGCTTTTACTGTCCAGGAATTATCTCACACTGCTCCCAGGGGAGTGTGTGAATGCATTTAACGTCCCCTTCTGCCCTGTTGCGCTCCATAACAAATAACGAGGACAGTAAAACGAGGTGGGTCCGCAGATCTGAAATCAAACTTGTGTCTCGTTCACACAATTAAAGGAATGCAATCGAGGGCGTTTGAGCTCAGCGGGTGTCCACGGCGACGCACGCCTACTGTACATCCACTACGACGCACACGTGCACTGGAAATGGGAATGGAGAATGAAGCCTTGAAGAAAAATCCATTTGCAATTTAAATGGAAATGTAATGAGCCTGTGGTGACAGTGAATTAGCCTGCTGATCAATTGATCATGTCAAGGACAAATAGGTAAACAAACATATCCATTAGCCTCCTGCTCCACCTCCTCCCTCTGCTCCCTGCTGTGGAGGAGTGCTTGAGGATCAGAGATGTGAGGTCCTGTTCATATGTGTGTGTGTGTGTGTGTGTGTGCGTGCGTGTGTGAGGGATGAGGGTAATATGGCTTAAAAAGTATGTTTCCACAGCGAGGAACATAAATGTAAACACAGCGACACACAGTCCGACACCCCACTGTGACCGCCCTGCCCATCTCGTTACACAGACTGTTGGGCCCAGCGAGGGTCCTTTCAGAGGTGGTGGAGGGAGAAGAGGAGGAGGAGGAGGAGGGACATACTCGAACAAGAAGCAGGATGAAGAAAGCCGGAGCTCGTAGACACACTGGCGGACAGCAGGCTGGAGCCCTGACCTGCTGGGCGGCATCACCCCACTCTGCGTGTTATTGTTTCATCTGTGATTTAACTGCTCATAGTTGCTCAATCATATTCAACAGTTGTGCCACATTCCTGTTCAGTTCTGAGCACAAACTTATGCTTTTTTTTTCTTAAAGAAAAGAGACCAAACAATTCTCAAATTGGAACTTTAACTCCATTGCTCATCCACACGGTGATTTGAACACAGTCATTTATCGGGATAACTATTAGGTCTCAGGCTCGTGGAGGCTCTTCAGGGTCAGTGATGACGGAGGCGGTGGCGACACAAAGGAAGATGTCAGCAGGAGCGCTTCTATCAGGAGTAATTTCATGCAGACTGCCGATTCAGCCAACAGGAAAAAAGCGTCTCCCAAAGCAGGATAGGATATTTATTACCTTTAGCTTTTCAGGGCAAGGACACGTGGAAAGGCATTTGGAAAATTCTAATGTGTAAATGGTCTGGGTGACATGCTGAAATAGGCTAATTTGGGAATTCCACAAAATGTGCATGCCTCTGTACGAAAAAAAAAAAAAAAAAAAGCCCCTAATGAGGAAACAGCAGGTTGATACAGGATAAAGAGAGACGAGAGGAAAAAGACCCACACAAAAAGAAAGAGCTTTTTAAAGAGACCATTTGTAAAACAAGGACTTTAAAACCAGATTATAGAGCAACAATGACACAATCCCTTATGTTCATTCCTGTAATACGCTGCGAAGAGGAGGATTTATAATTTATCGTGGTGGAATGCATCCAGGCTGCCTCTCTGTCTGCTTTCCTCTTTGGGAAACACTTTCCTCCTCCTGAGGCCAGGTGTAATCCCATGCATGCAGGAAACAGAGACGCCGTCAGCCAAATGCTGATCACACTTATAATGGTTGAAGTATTACCAGTGATCATACCACCACAGGGAAAATTCCTTCAATCCACCGTAAAGCGTTCTCTGCGCTGGCTGAGGTCTGACTGCGTGTGCCTCGGTGCCGTTCTTAGATTCCTCTCCGGCTGCTTTATTCATCTCCTGGCCTGAGATAGAATGAATTAGATTGTCTTAATTGTCTCTATAATGACTAAATTGTCCCAACTACTTGCTTCATTAACTCTGTCTTAGCTCTATTAGGAAGGAACGGAGGCGAGGAGATTGTCCCTTAGAGTGTTAATGAGGGACGCATGATGAGCGTCACACTAAAAGTGAAAGAAGTCTGACATCTTTCACGGACTCACAGATACTTTAATTCATTATGGAATGAAAAATAAATAATCTAAAGGATAACGGCATGGGATAATACCGCAATCCAACCCCTAATGCAGCAGGTATCAGCTATAGTCTCAGCACCAATCCGCCACAGCTCTGACTAAAACTATCAAACCTGAGCTCTCGGCCTGATAAATCCAGCTCAAGATTAGGGTCTGATTGTCCGCAGCGGAGCAGATAGGGTGGGATTGTCTGTAGTAAAGACAGATGTTTCAGCGCTTCTGGATTCACAGAAGGCTTTGGCTTTGTCAGCGCTGTAAACATTTGGCCCCGTGAACCCATTTCTTTAATTGGATTCTGGGTCATAGAAGACCGGCCCGGTTTGGAGTGTGCAAATGTGAGACCGCCGAATCTGTGGAAAGACGTTGATAAAAACGTGACTAAACCCTGAGCATCTCCCCAAATGCAAAACTATTTCGATATTATTTTCAATGAAAAACAAAATTTCTCATCAAAATCTCATAAAACATGAAAACTGAAGTAAAAGTAGAGCTCTTAAAATCAATGCTTTGTAACTATTCTGCTGTTGTCTCTGCGACACTGTTTTACTATCACTCTTTTCACATATACAAAAGCATCCATTTGTATCGCGGCTGCATTTCTGGGAAGAGCTTGAGTGTTCATTCCACTTCTGCAGGTCTGGTGCAAAAGTTCCTCCGTGCAGGTGAAAGCTTGTCAGTGTTATTTAGCGCTTCCGTGAAAGTTATACCCTCCCGCATGATCTCCTCTATAGTGCAATCCTACGGTGTGTGAGATTCTCTCTTGTTCTCTCTTGCTCCTTTTCCTTCTCATTTTCTCTTCTTCTCTGTCACTCTCCAGTTTTCCCCTCTCCTTTTTTTCCAACACGTATAGGTGGATTAAGGCAGCGGGTCTTTTGTTTAGATAAAGCGAAGGATTAGGGAGAGATTTGCCCCCATAAAGTTGTGGGCTTAATGGGCCTTTTATCCCGGCATGTCCCTAAAGCTGTGTTGCCTCTGGATTAGGACTATACAATGGGGGCCCTTGTGAAGAGGGATCCGGGCCAGAGAGAGGAGAGAAGGCACGGAAAAGAAATGAGACAGAAGGACTGAGGCGAGGGAGAAAAAAGAGGGCGAGAAGAAAGAGAGGAGGGGATGGAAGGAGAGAAAAAGAGTGGGAATTATACAGCTTTTAGAGGAAGCTGACAGGTTGAAAACTTTTAGAGGAGGGATTTGCGGAGGAGATCCTGAGATCTTGTCACCAGTAAAGGGGATTTCGGGGGGATTCAGAGGTGCGTTCCTGGCAATAAACTGCAAAATTGTTGCTGTCTTTTTAAATTCATTCATCTAATATACTCCTAATAAAAGAGAAACTGGGACAGCGGGACTTGACGTGCTGCTAATAAAGTGTCTAAGAGGTGGCTCCTGGCAAATTGCATTGTTATTCTTGTCAAAAAAGGTCTAGTGCAAGCAGTCGATTTTAAACTACACATCAAAAATGATTAATTGCTGTGGGATGAACAGATGCTGAAATACCCTTGAATGGTGCCAGAGAGAGCCGAGGCTCGCTTGGATTGCATCTCTAATGTATTCATGAAGTTGCAGAAACATCATTAAGAGTATTTAATTAGTTAGTGAGAGCCGAATTCACCAGAATTAAAGATTTCAGGGGGGAATTTTGGATGCAAATGAACAATTTCACCTCAGAAAATGAGGAGTTATAAAAGTGTTAAAGTAGAAAAATCCATGAGAAAAATAAATAAGCCTTGCCTGATCTTTTTTTAAGGATCTTTGAGAGTTCAGCAGTCACATGTTAGTGATTGGACTTTGCCAATATAACATTATTGAATCGGTGATGCTCGTCAACTGGAGGTCGTTTACGCACCTTGTGTGTGTTTGGATACCGGAGTAAACGGAGCCGGGCTTTTTTTTTTTTTTTTTTTTAAGCCCTGCAGATGCGCTGGACAGCTCTAGTCCCTCTAAGGAGCTTTAGGTGAAGAGGCGCTGAGAAAAAAAACTCTTTCTCGCTTTAATTGCTTTAGAGACGGTCCTCACAAAGAGACAGTGGCCAGATTTACCTCCCGTTTAAGTTCTTATTTCCATTGGTTCACAAGTTAATCCTCTTTCTTTCTCAGACCTCGGAGAGAAGCCGAGTTGATAGGCGCCTCTGCCAACGCGACAGGACCAGAGACGCGCACGAGTTTCTCAAGACGTGGAAGGAAGAAAGTTTTAGGTCGTTGAAAATCAACAGACGCACCGTGGAGGTGACATTTTAACATGATCGACTACATTATTATTATTATTATTATTATTATTATTATTATTATTTAAGGAATAGGAACAAAAACTATAAACGCACATTATATATTATAGCATAATATAGGTCGACCAATGAAAGTTGATTTATTCATATTTTTTGCTTATGTTTAAGGAAATAAACGTATCAGATATTTAATCCGTCTTAAGGACGTCTCTGTCGTATAAAAGCAAAGTATACTTAAGTTATTTTCTGCGTTGTTGATAAGTTAAATTATACCGCACGAGTCGCACCATTGTCATTTATGTCTCCTCATTTCATGTCATGACTTTTTCTTTTCTATTTTAGCTCGCTAAATAGTTTGGATAATATAATTTGTGCTGGTCCGTCTGCACAAAACGAGACCTTCTGACATAGCTTAATATTTCATGCATTTTTTAATAAAATTATAAAAACATATTTTCTCTCTCTCTCTCGCTCACACACACACACACACACACACACACACACACACACACTAATGTCCACAAACGACAAACCTCTGTTTGGGTATAATTGTGTTTAAATGTGCGCACTGATATAAATATTGTCTATTTCAACGTCGACAGTTCAAATGTGTTCAGAGAGAGAAACATGGTCAGAGATAAAACTGCCTTATTATTATAGGCCAAGCAGTTCCTCAAAGAATCTCCCAGCCAAATATGCGAGCTTTACATTAAAAGGCTACTTTGCGCTGCCCTTAATTCCCCACCTAAACGGTTTTGCTCCGGGAGAAGAAATCTGCTCTAAAAACCCTTCAAGAAGAGAAGGGCATTATTGCCCTAATCCTCTTACCCGCAGTCGTTTTAAGACAGGGGTTTTTTGGAGGCTGAGATGGCGTCTTGTCTTCCCTATCCCATCCCAAATCCTTCCAGGCCGGGAGAGTCGAAAGTCTCAAAGACAGCAGCACCCTGGCATCTATTAGGCATCTTTCTAAAGTCTCTCGGTGCGTCAGCGGCGCACGGAGAAAAGCCGAAAAGCAAACTAACTGGGGGGTTTGTTGCTGCACCTCGTAAAGTAAGGACGGCAAACAGGATTCATAGAAGTAAAATATATATTAAAAAACGCACATTAAGTTTAACTCATAGGCCGATATTAATATATTATATTACAAGTTGCAAAGGATTTAATATTTGTGAGTGTATAATTTTCTAACAGGCAATGATGGAATCTCCACTTGTTCAGTGTGAATCAGAAATATTGACTGATAGCAGATATTGAAATAATATTTTCATAATTAATTTGACATAAATATGCACATTAGTATCCACACTGCCATAAAAAATTATAATAATTTGAGTTAAGAATAAAAAATAATGAAGAGAAGATAAGAGTCTGTCAGACGCGGAGGGATTTATCAGATTAGATTGTTCATATTTTATTCCTCATGAAGTCTTCCAATCCACTGGACGAAGAGATGATTTTTTCCCCCCTGACTGACAGCAGGGAGGGCCAATTGGAAGTCAGCATGACCCCCCCCCCCCCCCCCCCCCCCCCACGAGGCTCTCTTTAAATCTCCCGGGTGGGGCGGTGCGCACCAGCAGATGGCGGTTTCACCTTTACGGTGCGAGACGCGGTGAATTCAGCGCCAGGGAGCCGGTGGAGCACACGGACTTCAGTTCGGGAAACACGCTGGATGACTTTGACGTTGCCCCCCACGGGTTATCCCACTGCCGGGCAACAAGACGGGACGAGTGGGCATTAGAAAACCCACGGCTGGAGGGGCGGAGGAGAGAGAGAACATTTGCTGCCAGAAGAGGAGCTCGGATTGTCGGAGGTGACGCGGAGCGCAGCTGTTTTATTAAGAGGTAGAAACTTTTTACAGTGTTTTAAATGTGTTAAAATTAGATAGATAGATAACGAAAGTATATGTTCGATCGGATATTAGAAATCATAAATTAATATCACAGATCTTCGCATCCGTGAGATCAGAAATGAACAGATTAATGATTTTTACACTATTCAAATGTTTTAAGATCTATACTTTCAATTGTTTTTATATACGCTCAAGGTTAAAAAGAACATTTCTAGGCTACCCCCCAAAAAAGAACGTTATTTATATGGCTCGACATATAATAGACGGTATTTCTCCTTTTACTTGTTTTGCGTGTTCTTGTTGCAAAATCAACACGGTGACATCTTTTAAAAGGTCTATCCGGGTCGGTAAACGCTGACATTATACTTGAATACAAAATGCATATTAAATAACCATTAACGATAACAGCTCAGAGGGAAAATCAAACATGTCCCTCGCCCTGTGACACTTTACACTGTCGGGTCGACTCCGAGTCCCTCGGGGTTGCTGGCAAATAACATTTTTCCTAATTTAGTCGGATCAAAGAGTTGCACTGTACATGCAATTTACATAATGACGGTTTGATATTGGAGGCACGGGAGGAGGACTGCCAGGAGGGCCCGGTGCCTGGAGCAGAGAGAGAGAGAGAGAGAGGCTTATGAATGACAATAAACGCGCTGACAGGCTCGCTGAGATGAGCTATTGTGCTGAATTGGATATGGGCAGGAGGATGCGAGCGTAAATATGAACGGGGGATAAATGTAAAGACGCGCACAAAAACACGGGAAATTGTTTAAATATGGCAACATTTTCCTTAAAATGGTATCGCCAAAATAAAATAAGAAGTTTCAAATCAATAGCGGACTGAAATTTACAACAGTGCTGATAAGCAGGTGTAAAAAAAACACAAATAAATAAAAAGGTCATTTTAAGTTTGTGTTGGATTTTTGTGTTTTATTAAAGAAATACACTTTTATTTTAAGATACATTTTTTTTGGTCCTATTATTAGATCACACTCGTGCGCACGCGCGCACGCCAACCCAGCGCTAACCACCCGGCCCCGTTGCACGTCCGTCCGTGTCAGCGTTGATGATAAATGGAGGGCCTTGCAGTCGAAACCTATTTGCACTTCCATTAGACGGGGAGCCAAATGGGGATCAACGCGCATATTTCCACCCGCGGAGAAGCGATACATCTCAGCCAAAACGTTGCCCCGGGGCGATGGGATAAGAGGCCGCCGGGGGTCCATTCAACTCAAATACTTGGGGGAGTAAAGTAAATGTTTAGCGAAGCACCTTCTGTCCCCGAGAATTAAACTATTCCCCACTGCCCTCTGATCACATTCATCAGCCGCCGCAGACACTTAATAGGCTGGGAATGGGCACTGCGGGCGTCACACACGCACACGCGCGCACACACGCACACACAGAGGGAGAGAGAACAAATATTTTCCACGTTATTTTTATTATTATTATCAACACAGCCTCGTATTAATTTAATTTAAAATACTCATATAAATACTTGAATCCAATGCTAAATGAAATAATGATGATGTTTTTGTCAGATTGTGAGTCATCAGGTTGAAGTTAAACAGCAGACTGGATAAGAATTCAAATTAGAACAAATATTCTCCTTTATTTTCGTGTGGAAATAGTGAAAAGATAATTGCAACTGCAAATTCAGGTTTAAATTTGTGACATTTCTGCATACAGTCAGCCCAGAAGAGTGTTTTATAGAACGAAGTCAGCCATTAATATAATGAACTAATTCAAAGTTTTGTCAAAATATGAAGCCGACAAAGTGAATCTGTATAAGACGCGTATTTATTGTTGTCCCTGTGGTCTTTAATAGTTATAATAATAGCCCCCCCCCCCCTCCTAATATAATCGTGTCCTCGAGCGGTTCATTCAGGAACATTTTGATTTTGAAGGAGAAATACAAAAAATATTGCTGCTACGTGAAACGCGAATGTTTTCCTTGAAATCGTTCATCTGATGTCCGAATCCGATTAGATGATTTATGGGAACGAAATGACGAATAGAATTATCCAGAATAAACTAAAGTTGCTCTGATGAAGACGATAAAAACACTCCCAGTAAACCTGTAACATTTAATCATAACGCATTAAAGTTTAATCCGGTTGCCGGTTTTTTTCACCGAGACCCGGAACGAATCTGCATTTTTTTCTTTTTTAATCTCCAACACGTTTGATCAAAGCCTTGATCTGTCAAAGCGACGCTTTCAAAGAGGATTTGAGTCCTGGATCATCAAAACGGCGTGAATAAATTCATACGTCACGGTTCATTATGACCCCCCCCCCCCGCGCTAATCACCCAATTAAGAGTGTTTTGTATAATTAATGATTTGGACAAAAACGATAATTGGATGTTAATGGATAACGCTTCCGTGTGAATGCGCACGTTAAGCGCGAGGACTTTCTTCCACGTCACTGAATCCACGCGCCATAATAACACTGATTGTAACGCTTGCAGCTTCCGGTAACGCTCTGCTCTTCTCCCGCCACGCAGGCCGCGACCTCTCGCCATGCAGCACTACGGGGTGAACGGCTACTCCCTGCACGCCATGAATTCTCTCAGCGCCATGTACAACCTGCACCAGCAGGCCGCGCAACAGGCGCAGCACGCGCCCGACTACCGGCCGTCCGTGCACGCGCTCACACTGGCCGAGAGACTCGCTGGTAATGCGTGCACGTTGTGACACACACACACACAAACACAAGCTCTAATAATAATTGGAAATAAAAGAATATGCTTAATTACTGTAATAATAAAGTTATTGTGGACGCGCCTCGTTCATAATGCAGACAGATATGAATCCCGCCACGCGCAATAAAATGAACTTTCCGGTGTCTTTCCTTTCCAACGGCTGCGCATTTGAAGACATCATCCTGGAGGCCCGCTACGGCTCGCAGCACCGCAAGCAGCGCCGCAGCCGCACGGCCTTCACCGCCCAGCAGCTGGAGGCCCTGGAGAAGACCTTCCAGAAGACCCACTACCCGGACGTGGTGATGCGGGAGCGGCTGGCCATGTGCACCAACCTGCCCGAGGCGCGCGTTCAGGTGCGGAGAGAAGAGAAGCGCAGCGTGCGTGGGACGTCCCGTGATTTGTACTCTGGTGGCATTCATTGTGATCATTAACTGTCATTTTAATGCGGGTTTTGTGGCTGTTTTCTTTGGGTGGATGTAAATGGTTAAAGTAAATAATGAAAGAAATAAACTCGCGTGTTCATCCTGATTAAATAGAAATCAGTTTGTGGAGTGTTATCAATACAAATACTTTCTCCCCCTTCAAAATAGGAATTGTAAACTACCAATAAAAAAAAAAAATACAATGCCAATTAAAATAATAATAAACTATAAATAAACGTAATGTAAGTGATATTGAAGCCATTTGATCAAGATTATTAATCCAGGCACTTATTGATTTTTTGTGTTTTTCATTGCAGTCTATCACGTGATTCTCACTAAATTATATCATTCCTCTGCTGTGTTTTAATACTGCATGTACTGCATGGTTTAATTCACTGGTCTGCATTTAAATCCCCCCCCCCCCCCCCCCCATCAGGTTTGGTTCAAAAACCGCAGAGCCAAGTTCCGCAAGAAGCAGCGTAGCCTTCAGAAGGAGCAGCTTCAGAAGCAGAAGGAGGCATCTGGAGAAGGAGGAAGTGAGAAGGAGGACGCGCCACCCTCCACAACGATCCTTCCCGACGCACAGCTCCCTCCTTCGTCCTCGTCTTCCTCCTCGTCTTCTCTGGAGACAGAGGGCCCTGCAGTCCGTCCCGCAGCGCTGGACATGGAGCTGAACGTCACCTCGGCAGAACACTCGGGGAGCGATTCAGCGACGGAGGATAACGCCACTGACAAGGAGGACGAGAGTAAATGTCAGAGGGAGGAGATGAAGTGTGAGAGAGCGGGGACTCCGGGGGACGTCTCTCCAGCCTGCAGAAGGCTCAGTCCTAAACCAGGTAAGAACCCCCCCCATGGCTTTAGCGTTCACAATCTTAGATCACCGACCTGCTCGTCTCAAACACTTTCCCCTCTTTCTGTTCAGACTCTCCCCTGGTCTCCCCGTCTGTGACCCCCTCTTCCTCCGGCAGCGGCATGGCCAGCAGCGGCCCCCTCTCCCAGGGCCACGCTTACTCCTCCTCCCCTCTCAGCCTGTTTCGTCTGCAGGAGCAGTTCCGCCAGCACATGGCTGCCACCAACAACCTGGTGCACTACCCTGCCTTTGACCTCGCCGCCCCGTCTTCACTCCCCTACCTGGGGATGAATGTCAACATGCCCCCCGCGCCGTTGGGTTCGCTGCCCTGCCAGTCTTACTACCAGTCCCTGTCCCATCACGCCCAGCAGGTGTGGAACAGCCCGCTGCTGCAGGCGTCGGCTGCAGGGGGCCTCGCCAGCCACAACAACAAGACCACCAGCATCGAGAACCTGCGTCTGAGGGCCAAACAGCATGCGGCCTCGCTGGGACTGGACACGATGTCTAACTGAAAGTCAAGCTGTATGGAGGACAGCGGAGCCGCCGTCCCGTCCTACTGCGTGTTTGTGTGGCTGTGATAGCTCTTTAGGAACCATATACTCACCCCCTTCTCCAGTAGACGGGTACAGGACATGCGGAAATGTCCAAAAATAAAACACACCCTCATACGCTGGACCTAAAGAACTCCACAGCGTGTTTTAGGACAGACCAAACAGCTTGTTTGGCTTCTCTAAGCCTCTTTAAGAGTATAACCACGGGACGAGAAAACGCACAAGTTAAAGGACGTTGCTCGAATATCGCTACGGATTAAGTGAATGGCAGAGGACCTTATCAATATTGAACTATTTAAAAGAAAACAAACTGAAAACGATATACACAGTTGATGACAAATGCACTCGGTTAAAAAGACAATGCAAATAATGTTTACAAGGATAATGTGAATAAACGAGGCACTTTTGGTGGAATTAAGCTCATTGGCCAGGGAGGGGGGGGGGGGAGGAGGGGGGGGTATGCTTGTACAGCAGAGAGGCCTATTCTGTCACATGATCATTGACATTTCAATTAAGGAGTGCTGTTGTGTACATAGCATGTAATACATAACAGCACATAAATAAAAATAAACTCCAAGTCATGTTTGTCCTCAACAGCATAATTAAAAGTGACTAATTTACCAGTTTAATGGCCGGTGATCTGCCGCTTTGTTGGTTTGATAATGAGAAAATGATTTCAGTGACTAAATTCTCAGAGCTTTTAATTACATTTTGCCCCGGGCTATGGGAGCTGGGGCAAATGCAATTATAAACATGAAAGCCGTTTAAGACTGGCCTCATAAATTCAAGAAGCGTGTGCTCTAAATTGCTCAATGGCTCAAAGGCATTGACACAATTGACATCACCTTAATGCCAGCTGACCAATTTCCTTCCGATGCCCAATATTAATCTGGAATTGTATTCAAATTTTTATTTTGGCCTATTCTCTTGAGGAAACATGCAGATTTTTTAGTAAAAGTCTGGCTGACTGCTGGCACTTGAGGCATCACATGCATCGCTGATAATTTCTGTTAGTGTGTCTTCATATGGGAAAAAAAATGCACATTATTTTAGTATGTTAAACACAAAAAAGTCTATTAATGTTTATTGGTAAGGTAATTGTAAAGTTCTTATTATGTTGTATAACTGACGACTCTTCTTCCCAATAAAACTCGTGTAGCTGTGAAGTTGTGTTTGCTGAGCTCACCGGCGTCCCCCGTCTGTCCCCGCTCTCTCTCGGTTGTCTGGGTGACGGTCCTGGGTTTGAACTAATATTTTAAAAGTCTTCACTTTCTACTCCAGAATTAACAAGAGTGAAACAACAGAAAAAAGATGTGATGCTGGGAAGTTGTCGCCTTCTGTATTTTGTAATCCAGAGTGTCAGTCGAGGAAGGCGAGAAGGCTTGGGTGAATATTGGACCCTTGTCCTGTCTCACCGCCATTTGAGTTCTGTTGTTTCAATGATTCTAATGCTGTCCCCGATGTCTCCGTCAAACTACTTGGTCCAGTAGTAGGTTTATAATGGTGGAGAGGGGGGGGGGGGTGAGAGGACTGTTAGCGTTGTCGTTTCCTTTCCTCCCCAACAATGTAGACTTGAAATAGTGTTGTTGTAAAATAATTACAAAATAAAAAAAACATTGCTTGGAGATCTTTATAAGAAAAACGTCTCTATCTGTGCTGAATATGTACACGGTACTGGGGTTGTTATGGCAACATCTTGAGAGAAGTAGTATATTGGGCTTCATATATGCAATAAAAAATATTTAACAGCACAGATGCAAAAATGCAAGATTGTGTAGGATTTGGAATACTATGTTGGAACGGTTAATTTGCCTTTTAGCAATGAAGCAAAGCATTAGAAAATAAAAAAGAACACTGATGTTAAATTCAAAAACATAAAATACACGTTAAAAACCAGTACAATTAATATGCAAGTCATGCTTTTGGATTTTCTTCTGCCTCGATAATGAGTGTGAGAGAGAAAAACTCATGGTAGGAGGGAAAAGGAAGTGGCAAGGTGGGAAAAAAAAGAAACAATGCAGGGAAGGTCAAATTGAGATAACGTCATGTAGGAGAATGTGCAGGGAGATGGAGGCAGAAAAAGGAAAAGGTAATCTGAAAAATAAAAAAGGCGCATGGAGACATGAGCAATCCCCAATGAATAAGCAGGCCATTATCCTGAAGAATGATGGCCCGGGGCGGTGATTATGCTGCTATTATATCTTTAACAGCATGGTTTGTCAAAACGCACAGACCCCCACCCATCCCTGCCCCTGTATACACACACACACACACACGAGAACACACGCAGGGCAGTTGAGCATCTCTGCTACCTCCTCCAAAATGTGCCCTTGCTCTTCCCACATTTACGTGGTGTGTGGTTTTCTTTTGCTGTTAATTGAGTTAGTCTCCAACATATTTCCCTCCTCAGTGCATCTGAACAACAAATAGGCCTCGGCTCCTCCTCTGAGCACTTTCTCTCCGACCGTTATGAATGACCGGCATCCAAAAACACGGACGTGGGAAGGATAATAATCTCAGATTAGCAGCGTTAATGTGGGTGAAACACCTCACCCTAACCTCGTTGTGTTTTATTACACCAAATACATGTGTGTGTGTGTGTGTGTGTGTGTCCTTAGCCAAGGACATCCTCACTGATATGATTGTAGTGCGGATATGCAGCAGCAGCGAATGTCCTTGTTATCCAGAGTCGGAATCTGTCCAGGTACATGGCAGGATTTCCTCCCATGGGGGCCATCGAGAGCAGAGAACATAACACATTATTCTTGTTCCGAGTGTTCTCTTTTCTTAACACACACACACACACACGCACACACGCACACGCACACACGCACACGCACACGCACACACCCCACAGGGGTTGAACAGGGATTGTGAGATTGTACTGCTGCAGGGTCAAGCGCATTGAGCCCTTGATGCTGGATCAGGTGCTTCCAGCTCCAACACTCAGGGCTGTGTATTCACAGCTAAACACCCTTTTATGGGCACACATGCATCGCCTACATCTACGTCCCTTTAAGCGAGAGGTGACACGAGCGTATTCATGTCTGAAAACCACCCAATAAATTGTGATAGCAATATGAGGGTATGAACTTCCATGCCCAGGGCAGACAGTTTAAGGTTTTAGTTGCCATGGCATCTTTAAAAAACATACATGCACACATGTTATCCCCCTTTCTTTGTATTGTAAAGCAGGGGTGAAGGAAACAATCTCCGCTCACACATTTTGCAATGATGACAATAAAAAAATAATAATGATACGAATAAAAACCCTTACAACACTGAAATTACTGACAGTAATTATCCATCGCTTTACAAACAGAATACAGACAAACACAGTTGTTGACAGAACTGACTGAATTTATTCGAGGATCGAGGATCACCACTGCTATAAAGTGAAGTCTGCAACAGAAATAAAAGCTTTAAACACCAAGTTTTGTGTCCGACTCACACCGGTCAATGGTTTGCTGCATTATTGCCTTTAACTGTCTCTCTCTCACACTCACTCACACACACACACACACACCCCCAGAGCAAGCCCCCCCACACAAAAATCACAGTGTACCATTCAATCAGTGCTTTTTTCTCCCCATCCCCTCCATGGTTCTCTTAAAGGTTTTAACCATGGCGAGAATGAAAAGTGCCAGCGTCAGAAAGCTCGGCCCATTCAGGACGTGACAGGGTCTGCCAGAATATGATCCTAATCCTGTTTCCAGCATTCTTTTAGCACACTGGCGTTGCCATTCCACTGCATATTCTCTGAGCTGTCAGGCCTATAGGGAAATCCCTCTGATAGTGCATCGGCCAGATACACATCAAAGCCCAGCTGGGAACCACCAGTGAGAACTTAGGAGAGGGAAGCTCCAGTATAAATCATGTCTACAGGTACATTCACACACGCAAATATATTTAAATACAAAAACATCCCTTAAAACACGCACAATAGAAACAGAATCATCTTCACACATTCTGATAAATGAAAACAGCAGCAGAGACGTAATAGTGATGGAGAAACAAAGACGGGGGTGATATCCCGAAGCAGACAACAGGTGGTTAAACTGTGTATCCTGGGCCACCCTCCTTTAGTTCCACTTCATCTTCCATTTTCTCCTTGTCCTTTTATTCTTAAACATTCTGGCTGCCATCTCACCCCTCCCTGGGTAATCTTCTTAGAGAGAAGAAAACCTCCATTCTTTCTCTTCTTAATCTGGCTGCAGCCTAAACCTCCGGTTGTGTTTCCAACGCGGGCCCCTCGGCACCGCTCTCAGCCAGTCCAAGGAGCCCGTTGGAGAATGCTTATAGATCACATATCGAGTGTAGGGGCTGGAATACAGAGACGGACTGGTGTAACTGTAACGGCAAGTCAGTAGCTCTGAGGGAGAAAAAATATCAATATCTCACATAGCGTCAACAAATAATTTAAAAGAAATAAGACTTGGCTGCATGTGTGTGTGTGTGTGTGTGTGTGTGTGTCAACACGTTGTATATGCAGCCAGAAAACCATACATGAATTTACCAGTATACAAGACAATGAATGAAAAGCCAAGAACATGTTTGCTTTCACTGACGTCAGAGGAAAACTGCATCAGAAATAAACTGATAGAAGCAGTTGGAAAGAAGCCTCCCCTTCCTGCTGGGCTCAGTCTATTCAGTGAATGTACGACAAAGACCCCCCCCCCCCCCCCCCCCCACACGCACACAGGAGAAATCCTCCATTTCCCCATTGTACACACATCTGATCTTCTCCTCTGGAATGGAAAACATCCCCCCCCCCCCCCAGACCCACCGTGTGTAACTTGACTAAACACAGAGACACCTTAATGTTCACCTCCACGTCGTCAGAGGCTCAAAACTGAAGCCTTCATTCTTCTTGTCACACCCAAAATGAAGATAACGAGTCAATTTACCTCCTTTAGGACTGCAATGCACGGAGATTATTCACTTGTGCTGCACGATAAGAAAGCGTCACACCAGCAGAAGAGCGACAATTTAATTTATGACAGCACAACGGAAGCATAGTTGCGTAGTTAAAGCCATAAGATTCATCTTTCTCATGCGAAGCATACGTCTCCCTAACACAGGCTTACACCCAGGGAACACAAATGCACAATGGTTCATTGGCTAATTCAATAATAAAGCTGACGACCGGCGGAGCACAGAGACAGGCAGAATAGAGTAAGTCATCGCAAACAGCCTGCCGTCTCCCGAGTGTTAAAACATGTAAATTTATGGAAGAGCCCATAGGAAACACATATTTACAATACGTTTAGGTAATCACAAGATGTGTGGAGAGGCACTCAAGGCCCTGGAGATGAAAGCAGTCAATACAAAAAGAGTTTTTATGTGTCATTAATTCCCTCTGCATTCCCAGATACATCCCCCCCCCTTTTACCGCAGTAATACAGTAATCACTCACAATCGCACAGAAAATTATCTGCACTCATCTGTGGAATAAAAAAAAGCGGCGGGGCAAAACAGGGGCGAGCCGTCCCATTTCAGCTCTCTGCTGCCTCTTTAATGTTCATCTGGGAGCCGCATGGCTGCCGTCCATCCCTGCGCCGAGATGGGGGGAGTCAGCTCCTGCTGCCGGAGCAGCTTAATGACAGCTGGGTGGGGATGGTGGACTCGTTAGGCAAAGACACTCTCACATACCTTTTTCACGCTACATTGCCTGGTCAGGACGACATTAAGGGTCATCGGCAGTGTGATGGGGAAAAAAAGAGGCACCTCTCCGCTCACATTAGCTTATGATAAGGAGGAAACATCTCACCTCTGAGCGATGCAAAAACAATCCCAGTGCTATTAATAAAAGTTGCCCAGAGTCAGATGTGAGAAGCAAAATGTTTCAAATAAGTCATTACCTGCCTGTTCATTATGGCCTCCCTTCCACAAACTCACATTATTAGCTAAGACATCAAACCTGATGAGTAACCATAGAAACAAGTCAAATCAATTTTCAGTAGAGAGTTAGAGAGCAGGTAATTCTGATGGAAATGTGTGTTTCAGTAATATGATTCCCTTCCTTAAATATTCATATATATGCATCTGACAGTGTAGAAGGACAAGCATCCTTGAGGATGTCCTCAGTGTCCTCCAGCGGGCACTGAATACACAGAACGCTTGAGCCTTTAGCTGCGGTTGCCCCCTAGAGGCCAAAGATAAAACCTACAATGAAAATAAATTGTCTCAAATGTGTTTTTTTAAGTCAGTCAATTTGAACTAACTTTAGAAAATCTACATTTTAATTCGTTTTTTTACTGGTCTAAATAAAGACACTCAACTTACATTTTGTTCACCCTTATCTCTCTGCACATCATTCTGCTGGAGTTCTTGCATTTTCTGTTACGTCATGATAATTGCTCAAACGATGACCGATGAGTCTGATGCTGAAGAGTCCAGAGGAATCACACTGTTCATTCAATCTGCAGTCTTTTGGGGTAATCCATCCACAGTCTATGCTAGCCTCCTTAGCTTGCAAATGTAGATGGGACCAAAGTTAGCAGCTAAGTGTGGGATGACCATCACTCCAATGTGGAGGTCAGGAGCAAAGTGAAAGGTTTTTCTAAACATGTGGGTAAGGGGGTTCAAGTCAACAACCTGAATCAAGATAGGGAGAAGGGGACAAAAAAAAAAGGAGAACAGATTCATATCATTTGTTGCTACCAGGTTCTCATGTTCATAATTCAGAAGCCGATATGTCTCAGAATATCCAGGCTCATAATCTGAGCCAAGATATTTTTATCACTGAATCTCGTTGATGCTGTTTAGTACCTGAAGAATAATGCCGTGGTTCTCTTGAGCCACGCAGATCGCCTCTTTCACCACATTCTGGTTCTGGTTTTGAGAAAGACTGCAGGTGGCGTAAATAATCTCCCCACCCGGACAAGCTGCTTGGACTCCCGCTCTGCAGGATGGAGAGAGGCTTTGTTTACTTCATAGAAAATAATCATGTTCTCTTATAGCTTTAAAGTGGATTGTAAAAAAATCACATCAACTGTATTTATCAAATATGTACACATAGCTTTCTCATTTCACCAAAACTTACAGCAGCAGCTTCAGCTGTAGCTGCGGCAGCCTTTGTCTCTCGCCAGTCCTGTCCTTTCTGAATATATTGTTGTCGTCCTCCATGACAGAATGTCTGTCTGTGGTGCAGGGGACATCAACTAGGACCTGATATAAGAAAGGAGGGGAAAACACGGGTTGTATTAGGTATACATATAATTAAATCAGGCACTGATAAAGGATAAACATGATCATGTGCCACTGACTTACCCTGTTAAAAGTATTCCTCTCTATTTCCCCCCATTTGGTGCCATCAAAGGAGGTGATGCGTAGCTTCTCGTCTTTCAAAAACATCTTAGGAATGTAGCTATGGAGGGCTTTTTTCATCCGCAGTGTTCGAGACACTGAGGAATCATTGATGCACAAAAAACCTTTGGCAGGAATGCAAAGGATGGCGGGTTCATTACAACTGCCAGACAAAACATTAGCAATGGACCAAGTGAGGGAAAAAAGACAAAGGAGTGCAGTCAACTTACCGAGAGACTGAGCCTGAAGTAAAGCCAAGGTTTTGCCTCCTGGAGCGGCACACAGGTCGAGCACACTGTGACCTTCTCGAACATCAAGTGCGAGGCAAGGCAGCAAAGATGCAGCATCCATCAAGTAATAACCCAACAACCCAAACATATCCGGTCTTTGGAGGGCCAAGAACATGAAGGTGTACTTTCAGAAAATAAATGGAAGCTAGCCTGGTCCTCGAAAATGTTCAACTACTTCAACAGAATATTTTTGACAAATGACAAAAGAAAAAGAAAAGCTCACCTAGCCGGCTTGAATCTTGTGGTATCGGCTCTTGGAAACACCAAGCACTTGATTTGAGGAGTAAGCTGTAGAGGAGCAGGCGCCTGACCGTCACCGTCAGATTTCTTCA